>NC_043981.1:7715000-7920000 GCF_902150065.1 Myripristis murdjan
TAAAAAATATATTATTTTGAAGTAAAATGTGTGTTGGGGAAGGAATTCTGGGAGGACTCAAGAATTCGGGAGGCAGTGTTTGGCGAGACCAGGCGCTCCTCTCAAAACACAACGCACCGTTTAATTCACATCACAACACTTTGACGTTGGACAGATGGCGGTGATGTGCCTTGCATTCCTGTCCATTCTATTGTTTGGTGGTGTTTTTACTTATTACCGCAACAATATGGTGTGGACACAGTACTGTTCCTTTGGCCGTTACTTTACTATCACTCTCTTGACCTAAAGGTACAACCCACAGATGAACGCACCAATTTCATGCCTGTTCTCTTGGGGTTTGTTGAACGGCATTCTGGGAAATGTAGGAACTCACTTAAGGAGCGATTTGAGGAAAAATGGGTGTCATGCTGCATTTGATTGCGCTTGGAAAATCTCTTACTCCGAAATGTCCGATAATGCCACCATTCAAATCACCAGTATGAAATGTGTCTGTCAGTGATGTAGCCTAAGCACAATTCTCTTTGCATCAAGATATACTACAAAATGTTATTTTTATAGATTATGTGCTGTCAAAATGTGCCGTAACAACTTAATAGTCAGTTTTATTGTCATTAACTTTACTAGATTCTGATAACAGCAGTCGGCAAAAGGTGTTCATATTTTTTCATATCAAAGCACAAGAACACATTTAAGTTGCGAGTTCAGAATAGGGTTTCGGATTTTCGATTTTTGAGGACAATTGAACGCAGCATAACACAAAAGGGAATTATGGCACTTAATTTGCGAAATGGCCCCTGGAATACATTGAACATCACAGATTCATAACAAAACCGTGTAAGTGTGTTTTAAAGGAGAAGTGTGGACAAGCACATGACAGCTCAACCGGACCACATGGTTTGGTCCCTTTGGTCTGCATGATTTCTGTCTTTTTTTTTTAATACATATTTTCCCAGTGTCCACTAATAATGGACGCTCCATTGACAATACAGTGTGTTGTTGACAGTGACGAATGCAACGGTGGGCTCGACTCGGAGCCTCGATAGCAGGCTTGTGACTCAGGCTGAGAGGGAATATTATGGAGATGGGGCAAGGCTATAAAGTAAATCCACAATATTAAGAGATATTACACTATTTTTCTATGCTTAACAAATTCTTGTCAATCAAATTAGCCATTTTTGATAAATAATCACTGATTTTATTTCAGATTTCTTTTGGCAATTAAGGACTAGTCCTCTGATACTGTTTTCCAAAGGGGGAAACATTTTTCTTGCTGTTGCAAGACAAGGTTGGTTACCTCATATATTAATAGGCAATATATGGTTTAAAAAAAAAAAAAAGAAAAAAAAAAAAACACCAGCAAATATCTAAAAGCATAGTATCTACAGTTGTAGGCACATAACAGGGTAAATATTTTAAAATGTGTGTTTTGCATAAGCCATCATCACGTCTCGATTAGGTTCAATGCTGAAACTGTTCTCGTGTTTTGGAAATCAGGATTTGGCAAACAATTATTTATAGGAATATTCAATATTCAGACTCGTCACTTGTTTGATTGCATTTAAACTAAAGTGTTCTGTTACCACAGGGCCCATTCCCTGATACTGTACTTCTTACACATTCAATAGATATGTATATTTTGTTTTGCACAGTAATAAAGCAAACAAATGACATTAATATATGGAATATTCATGTTACTGTACTCATGATCGAATAGATGTAACCTAGTTTGTGACCTGTCATTTTATCATACCAAATTATATTGAACTGTATGTAATAATGACTTTTTTTCCATAAATGCTAAATGAAAGATGATCTGATGGTTTTGTTGAGCATATCATTTTTTTTTCCTGAAAAAAAGTGTCAACATGCAACATGACAATATTATATTTACATTTGAACATCAAACCAAATGATCTCCATGCCACACAGAAGGTAGCATTAAGTTCTACATGTTTAATAAAATGCCTTCAATGTCGTAAATATTACCGATTTTTCACTGACAGTGAAATAACCCTAATATATTTAATTTGAAAAAAAAAAAAAAAAAAAAAAAGGAATCCATTAACATTCTTAATATTATTACCTTACATTACTGTGGGGACGAAATTCTTTTCATTTTCAAAAATGTTTCAGTTGAATTGATAATCTAATAATTGAACTGATGACAGAAAAAAAAAATACTACTGTGTTCATTTTATTACATCAATAAGAAATGGATTACATTGTGGGATTAATACACAGTGTCTTATGTTAACTTTTTTTTTTTTTTTTTTTACTATGAGGGGATTATTACCCACTGCTCACTAAAAAAAAAACAACTTAAAAAAAAAAACAACAGAAAATGTTAGATGAATATTTTTAACTAACTTTTTCCACAATTAAGGTGCTACATGAAGCATTTAACATCAATAAATTATTGCCATATTTATTCTGAGACACTTGTATAGATGCCAGTAGCAAGCTTGTGACTCAATGACTCTATAACCCTCAGCAAGGGATTGTGGGAACTGTAGTCTTAATTTTGTAAGTATGAGCTAGATGGTACCAGTTGTCTCCCTGATCTCATTTGTCTGTAATAACCACACAAATGCATCGCAGTTATGTTGGTGTTTACAGTCCCCTGACAGGGATTTCCAGACTGCAGTCATTTTCAAAACTCCTCCTGGTGATGGACAAGTTTCTCCACCAATGACAGCCGCAGTCAAAGTGAGTCTCACCTGTGCAGCTGGGGGAGCCACACCCCTCCTTGTGCCAGTTGACCAGCTCAAATGGGAGTGCACAACTTGTCCAGGCTCTAATGAATCAGCTTCTAATGATTGGTGAGATAATCATACGTCACTCTTGGATGCAAAATGAATTATTTAATGCCTGTGTTGCACCGTTTAAAGTTTGGTGGACCATGGAGGGCTGAGAGGTGGCAGGCTTCACTGATTAGCACTCCTTCAGTTAGAGAGGAGGAGCTAATAATTGAAATCACCTGGTGTTGTTTGGCTGGGAAGAACCTGCATACACTCGCCCTCCGTGCCACAGGTTTGCTCAACCCTGGAATAATAATAATAATTATAAAAAAATCCAACTAAGTGCATGAGCGTGAAGAAAAAAAGATGACTAAGTGAACAGACCACTTTAATTAACGTGTGTTTTTTATTTGGGAACTTTTCATCACAATATAAGAATGTAAATGTCCACTAGGATTCAGAAAGCTAGGAATCTGAAAAAAACTACACTGTAAAAAAAGAATAACTACACTTGTCTAACGTCACTGAATACCCTCAGCTGAGAAAGGTTAGGGATTAATGCAATCCACCCAAGTATAATAATTGGGCTGTAGAAAAAAGTGATGGGGGACGGATGTAATTCCCACTTTCAGAGTTAAGTTTCCTCACTGTCTTCCTCTCACAGTCACTTTCTTTTCCTCCTTCCTTCTACTTTCCTTTCACACTCAGAGTGGCGCTACTCTTGGCCTTCCCCGCGGTGAACTTGACCGTCCCGCTCATGTCCACGCTGGTGTTTTTCAGGGTGAGTTTGTGGACGGTCCCGTTGTCTTCCATGCGGACAGCGGGACCAGGCTGGAGGCTCTCTCCATTCAGAGTCCAGACGGGGGGCTTGTGTGTGGCGACGGACACCTCACACTGGAAACACGCCGGCTCCGGCTCTGTCACTTCTACATCCTCCAGCTCTGTGACTATCAGGATGGACTGGGCTAGAGAGGCAAGGAAGTTAAGAGCAGACAAAAAAAAAAATGCATTATGCAGTGTCCACAACATGGGTAGGAGTGGAAGTAAAAAATAGAATTACATAGCGAATGCACATTGTTAGGTTGTTTTTGTAGGTGGACAGGGCAGAAACAGCGTTAAGTCATTTCAAGGGGCAGCAAGAAATCTGTGACATCTATCGGCCTCTGCTGGCGACCAGTGGGAATTGCAACAACATGAACTGGTCTCAGATACAACCACTTTGTCCCTCCAAGGTCTTACTAATCACCCAAAAGTAACCCAAGGTGCTCAAACGCTTACCCAAATGTACTTAAAGAAACCTTAAAAATTTCCAGTCACCCAATAGTAGCCTAAAGTGCTCATACAGTACCCAAATGTGGGTAATTTGGGTATTTCTGGGTACATTTGAGCACTTTTGGGTACTTCTGGATGATAAGTAGCACCCCTCCATCCCCTTTGAGTTTTGGCTGCCCGTAATTATTATAAACAGTTGTTGTCTAAATTTTGAAACGTCAATTTTTCATAATAGAGGTAAGTAATTTAGCGAATTAGAGCAGAGACCCAACAGAAACGTCTGGTGAAAAGGGAATACATCACAATGCAGGCTGCTGTCTAGGACTTATTTGTCTTTGTAGCTGAAATGGCTTTAGAAATGAAAATGGTTTGCTTAGGGCATTAGAGGGCAAAGCAGGAGGTAATAAATTTAATTTGCTTTCATTGCCATAGGAGTTTTTTTTTTTTTTTTTTTTTTTTCATAGCAGCCAGCTGGAAAGTCAGCCCACTGGAAAGGTCCTGTCTCGATTGGGAACCCTAGATTTGTGAAGTTCAAACTCTTGTGTGTAGGGTTGGGGTTAAGGTGAAGGATTTTTTGTAAACTTGAATTTCTCGAGACAATTGTACGTCTGTAATGTTACTTGTACTCAAATGCAGTTTTGACTATACAAGATATTGTACAGTTTTTAAGGTCCTCCATAAACCTTGCATCTCTACACTCTGAAATCATAAATAATACTGTCTGTGTGATACCTGAGTTAACATCCATCCAGCTACAGTGTGAATCATTTGCCTGGTTCAGTGTCTGGGGAATTGAAAGTCAGAAATCACAGCACTTGCTGAAGTACACATTGAATCTCTGATATGGAATCAGTAACCCTAAGAAAACCCCATACATAGTGACATTTTTTCCCAATGGATGGCAAAGTCATGACCTAATTCACTTACATTTATTCTCTATAGCTTTTTCCTAATTTAGCCTTGACATAACCTATTTATTCCTAACCTTAACCAATAGGCCAAAATGATCACTCCAATGACTTTGCCATCCTTGGGGGAAAAAATGGCCCATAGGTAGTAATTTTGTGATAATGAGCCAGCAAAATTCATACTTATTGCCCCTTTAACCTGTGACCAGTGTCCATGATTCCCTTCACACTCTCAGCTCCCCACCCGTCTTACCCTCCACCATCAGCTTTGCCTTGCATGTGTGCTCCCCGACCTCGACGCTGTAGGTGCCTTCATCCTCCACGGCCACCTGCTGGATCACCAGTTTGTGGCAGCAGCCGTCGGCCAGGATCTCCACTCGGTCTGAGGGGAGCAGCTCCTTGCCGCCTTTGTAC
Organism: Myripristis murdjan; assembly: GCF_902150065.1. Classification (NCBI taxonomy): domain Eukaryota; kingdom Metazoa; phylum Chordata; class Actinopteri; order Holocentriformes; family Holocentridae; genus Myripristis; species Myripristis murdjan. Next base: position 7,720,333 of record NC_043981.1, read on the forward strand.
CAGGTGGCGCTGCTGCGCGGCGAGGACACGGTGCATTCCAGGATCACGCGGTGTTTCTCCAGGGCCGTTCGGTCTCGCAGAGGTTTAACGATGGAAACCGGGAGCTCTGAGGTGAGCAGACGAGAGAGGGAAATTATTGAGATTTCAGTATGAGATGAATGAAATATAGTGCAATGAGGGGAGTCTTAGAGTAATGTCTGATTTTATATCATAAGAGATACAGCGATGAATTAATAGCAGAAGTTTTAAAAATCCACTGTGCATCATATAAAAAAATTAAAAATCTATTAAAAACCATTGCCTGGAGTTTTGTTCAATGTCCCTGCAGTGTGTGGCATCCAGTCTTTGAAAGTAATCATTGTAATTTTTTCATACCCAATCATTTTATAGGACTAGTTTTTTTTTTTTTTTTTTTTTTTTTTTTTCTAAATATTTGGTTAAAGGCATTTGTTGAAAATATGAATGAAAAATAATGAAAAATTTCTTGATCAACAAGGGTGCAAATATCTCTGAATGCCCTTTCCACAGGGAGGTCAAAGGTCAGAAGTCAGCAGACAAACTTTGAAGGAATATTCTTTACTGAGTTTCCTTACTGACATAAGGAAACTCATGATAATCATCAGCTTGGAGCTCTGAATCTAGTTCATGTAGCTCATCCCTTGCCAGCTTCCATCTGCAAGAGCAGAGCAGGAAAACAGACTTACCCTCTACCTCGAGGTAGGCTGTGGATTCAGCCTCTTTAGCTACAAAGCGAATTTCCCCAGAGTCTTCAGCTTTGACGCTGCACATCAGCAGGAAGTGTTTGGTCCCTAAGAAAGAACACATCAAAAACTCACTGTATTAAATCCTGCTTTATATGTACAGCATCTATGAGTTGACACCTTTTACACTTCAAAACAATCTGTTCTGTATGTGACTGGCTTTTTTAATCAGCAATCAGATGAATCGTCCTAAGTTCTGTCTTTCTCAGTGATAAATCATCCAGTTCCTTCACTTATCCACCCCTTCGCTCTCTGACCTTCAGTGCGGATCTTGATGGTGCTGGTTGGCCGTATCCTGTGGCCGTCTTTGTACCACTCTCCTGTCACATCCTCCAGGGAAACCTCGCACATGAAGACGGCGTTCTGCTCCTCCTGGATGTAGAGGTCCTCCAGGTCCTGCACGACCTCCAGCTCATGTTCTTTTCAGGTGAGCAGACAGATTGAAATTAGAGTGAAGAAAGTATAACCACACTGACAGCCCAGACAACAGAACAGCAAGAAGGTGCACTTTGTTATATTGCAGATGATAATTGGTTTTGTCCTTTGAGGCCTAGTGTGAGTCTTAAAATTGTACTATTACTTTCAAGATTTTCTGATGCACAAAACAGTTATACCACCTCCACGTCATAACCTCTAGATGGTGATAGCACATAGTCAAAGTGCAGGTCTGGCTGCTTGAGCACCAAGTGAGGATATTAACCGACTGGAAAATCAGCTCCTATTATCCCTGTTCTTATCTCTCTACGTGTGAAATCTGAGTTCAAGATTCTTCTTTTAAGTGATAAAATATTACCCAGACGTGCACCATCCGACTTATCACCTCTAGTTATATCTCACATGATGTGTTATGGCTCTACAATCACAAAATGCCACTCTCCCGACTGATCTGAAAATGAACAAAACATCAGTAGGTGGCGGGGCTTTTTCCCACCAAGCTCTTCTTCTTTGGAATCGGCTTCCTGTGTAGATTCAAGGGGGCGGCCCGGTTCATTCACTCAGAAGTCAACTCCAAACACATTTAACCTTTAACCTAATTCAGTCTGCCCTACATACCGAACTATGGCTTTATCTAGTTTTATCTGCACATGATTATGAATGCATGCTGTGTGTTACACATTTTTGCATTGAGTTTTATGAGCATATTGTCTATTGGTGTATTTTATTTCACCTTTTTATAATTTTTTAAATATTTTACCAATGTTCCCCTTTTTTTATTATCTTTCCTATATAGTTTGTCACCTTTTTATATATTTAAAAATTACTGTTTTATGATAAATACAGCATTTTGAGACATACTTTGTAATATTTGGCCATAATAAATTTTGACTTGACCTATTACTGTTCAACATGCAGCAAAAAAAAACCAAAAAACAAAAAAAACCTTGGGATTGAAACATCATATCAGTAGTTGACACATGAAAGTGGTGCCAAATTGACTGCAACTTACCATTGTAACTTAATGAAACAATGTAAAGTGTGTTTTTAAGTTTTAATGTGTTATTTCTGATAGCTGGTGACACCCACCATAGACCTCCAGCGAACAGGAAGTGCTGATCTCCCCTGTGTCACATGTGTAGGTGCCGGAGTCGGCCAGGGAGCACAGCAGGATCTGACAGAAACGCTTCCTGCCCATGGAGTAGATGCGACAGTTCTTCCCCGGCTTCAGCTCCGTCCCGTTCTAGTTGACAGAGGAGACGGGACAGAGGTATTGAAACATGCTGCTAAACCTCACCTGATCCATCGCTCCACTGTGAACCACACACACACACACACACACACACACACACCATCACAGTCCTGTGTTTGGGGGATTGTTGTTGTTTTACCTACAAAAACCCTCCCACATAATTATCATGATGTCATTGATCCTCCATAAGCAGAAACAGCAAGAGTAAGGGCTGTAATGCTTGAGCTCCTCTTGTATTTGTTTGCTCTACCTTGAGCCACTTGACTTCGATGTTTTGTCTGGAGAATTCACACTCCAGAGTGGCAGGATTTCCTTCCTCCAGACGGACGTCGGCCAGCTTCCTCAGGACCGCCACCGGTGTCTCTGCCAGTGAACGAATCAAACAGTGAATCAGTCAGTGACTCTATCAGTCATTCAGTCAATCAGTAAATATCTGCTGTTGAAACAATTGGCAGAATAACCAGTTGTAGATTGATACAAATTGGTTATTATTTCAATAGCTTGACTGTTTTGGTAATTTATCAAGTAAAAATGGCACACATTTACTGATCTCAGCATCTCTAAAATCACTAAGATATTAATATTGTCGTACTTTTCTCTAATCATATTCACAATTCATAATTTATGCTTTTTTTGGCTGTTAGTCAAACTACGGAGGCAATTTGAACACATTACTTTAGGCTCTTTGTTTTGTCATTATTTTGCTACTTAAAATGATTAATCAAAGTTAGATTGGGCGATCAAATGACAATAATAATTAATTGTTTCCCTACAATACATCCATTAGACCATCCTGTGATACACTCCCAACATCAGTCTGGCCACTCATCCAGTGACTCATTTTCTATAAATGTATATGACAAAAAACATTTTGTGTTTTGATTGTAATATTGAAGTAACTGTCCCTGAAAGCCTTTGCTACAGCAGCCATAACATTACACTCAAAACTAAAGGTCCCAAGCATGATTTCATATACCTGTGATTTAATATTTAGAATTAATCACTGATGCAGTCTTGGGTTTGACTCTCACTATTATTATAGGTCCAATGTGCAGTTCAATACCAAATCAACAACAGTGAGGGTGTCTGGGGCAAAATATTACCAAATGCGGTTTTTGTTACCGAGGGGCCTTTAGTTCTACCTGCCGACTTACCTTTGACTGTGAGCCTGGCGGTGGTTCGCACCCCTTCAGCAGAGAAGGCGATGGTGCCCGTGTCCTCCAGGGTGAGGTTGGACAGGGTGAGGCCGTGGACTCGCCCGTTGGTGCTCACCCGCCACTGGCTGTTTGGCTTCACCCGGATGCCGTCCTTCTGCCAAATGCCCTCAACTTCGGTGTGAGAGAGCTCCACCTCGAAGGAGGCGGTCTCTCGTTCAAATGTCTCTTGGTCACTGAGGCCTTTGCGGATGGCGATCTTACGGGCTGGATGGGAGGGGGTGAGGGAGAGCGATTTAGTTAGGATGAAATACCAGAAGCCAGTTAGATATTCAGGTAAAGAGGTAAAGATTTCTGTTCCAAAATCTGTGTAATAAGCTTGAGAAAAAATAACAAACACTGATTGCATTGTATCACAGACAGTTATTTTGCCAGAGGAAGTGCCAGATTCTTCACATAGACTATAACCAATTTCAAAATATAACTCTCCATGAACAAAAGCTCACTGATGGATTTATTTGGGAGTAACAGTGTGGTCGGCACATTTCAAAATGTGAGCTTACTGCTTTAAGGCCTAACTGTGTCAGCGTGGGATCATCAGGACAACAATGTGGCGAGCGAATCAGCTGCGAGGACAGTCTGAGGTCGTTCAAGTATAGTCCCCGCAGACAGCTGAGGTTAACGTGCGACGAAATCGACCCCGCACACCTACTGTATGTCCACGGTCCTGTTTTAGTCACATCACTCAGTGCACTATTGTATAACAGCATAGCAGCGTTTCAGAAGCCTTTTCTCACTCACTCACTCACTGGCAGCTATTCTTAGTGTCTCTTTGCACCATGATGTGTTGTGGGAAACAGCTACTGGATTTGTGCATTAACTGTTCAGGATAGTATTGAGTCAGTTCAGTGGGAATTGATGGGTTTTCTACTTTGGGACGATCCAGTCTGCAGGTGAGGTATTAGTCAAAGAGCAGTGTATTTCATTGACTGTTGAATGCCCTCTACTTGTTGTTTTCTAGGGTTTGGCAAATCTTCTGGCACATAATTATTGTAGAAAGTGTTTGAAAATACTATTTGGCTCAGATCTGAGAGCAGCCAGTGGTTCCAAGGGTGTTGTGGTGCTCTGCCAAGTGAAAAGCAGCTGGAGACAGAAGCCAGGCCTAGATCTGTCCTTTTTATGAGCCCTAATGGACTGATATAGGGTATTTAGGAGTGGGAGATAATGGAATGTCTGTGGGTAAATGTGCATGAGTAAAAAATCCCAAACCCCCTACACGCATGTATCTAAACATTTCTGTCCATCTCCGGCCACTTACGCTCCACATTGAGCTTGACCTGCGTGCGGTCATGCAGCGTCTCGCAGCGGTACGTCCCCCGGTCCGACAGGGTCAGGTTGTGGATGGTCAGGGTGCGCTTGCAGCCATTCTGGGCCAAAGTGTGTCGGGGTCCCGGCTGGATGACCACGCCCTGCCTCATCCACTGGACCTCGGCCGTCTCCAAGCTGACCTCTGTCTCCATCGTGGCGTCGCCAAACTCCTCCGCCATGACTGCATCCATTTTCCTAGTAAACATGACCTGAGCCTCTGAACATGGAGGAGACAGGTAGAAATACAAAAAAGGGAAATAAATCAGTGTTTTCATATTGGGGCATTGGTGTATGCTGAATCAATTGAGTTTCAAAATAACTTTTTTAATTCAAATTTATAACAATGCACTGAAAATTTCAACACCCTGTCCTCCCGTCTAACCTCACAATCGTTCTCACCTTGTACTTTGAGGCTGGCTTTGCTGATCTTTCCCTCCGCCTCAGCTGTGATCTTGGAACAGTCCAACATCTGGCACTTCTGGATCATCAAGGTGTGACAGAGGCCGTTCCGGGTTGCCTGGAAACGGTCACCAAGGGTGATAACCTCGTTGTCCATGAGCCAGACCAGCTGGACGTCCTCGGGTGAAACCACACACTTGAAAGTGGCGTCCTCTCCCTCCAGCACTGTGGTGTTGTGGAGCTCGGTGAGAAACTCCACCACTCGAGGCACTGCAAAGGGAAGAGACAAGGGAGGCCGTGTGAACGTCCGGTAACTATAGAAACGTGGTCCTCCTCGTGCACTAAGTCAGAGATGAGGTCCAGTCATGCTTACTCTCCACCCGCAGCGTTGCCACAGTCCTGTCATCTCTGGATTCGCAGGCGTATTCCCCAGCGTCCTCTCTGGTTAAACGGTGGATGGTCAAGCTGCGCTCCACCCCGTCGGCTCGGATGGTGAAGCGCCTGCTGGGAACCACCTCCACGCCGTTCTTCAGCCACTGGACGTCCGCTTTCGGCTTGCACACCTCACAGCGAAGGGTCACCATGCCGTCAGCGTGGGCCACTGTGTCCTGCAGCGGCATCACAAACTTGATCCTCATTTCTACGAAGGAAAAAAATTCATAGTTCATTTTCTTTTTTAATCTAAACTAACATGTTTTACAAAATTGCCAGAGATTTGTATCAACCGAAATATGTTAAAGGTGCAAAATTGTCAAGTTTGATTTCAGTGAGAGCTCTTTAGGCTCACTTGACAAAAGTGTAAACAGCATGTAATCCAGTTGTGCCGGTAATGAGAAGAACCACACAGACTCCCACCATCAAATAGTGTGCTTATTGCACAGTTTTGTCAGTTTTGTCCTCAGTTAAATTAATTTTTAGCAATGCATCATGCACCTTTAAAGGAAAAATCAACACCATTTTCACATAAATATATAAATGCCCGTTTGGCTACACTGTCCATGATCAGTATAACACAATTGTGATTTATTCATATCAAGTTTGTAAATGTTTTTTTTTTTTTTTTTTTTTTTTAATTATTATTATTTTTTTGTTAATTATTATTGAATCATTTTTAAACAACACAGGAGCATGTTTTCTTCAACTTTCTTCAACTAGTCTGAATAGGCATTTTTAAAAAATTAAGGAAATGAGGTAGATGCCAAAATGCAGTGGTGATCATTAACAGGACCTTAATTCACGTTGATATAAAAACAAAAGGAATGTTAACCTTTGACCAACAGGCTGAAGTGCATCTGGTCCGTGTTGACGTCGCAGGTGTACTCGCCGGCGTCGGAGCGCCTCAGCGGCTCGATGGTGAGCGTGCGCTTGTGACCGTCCATACTGGCTTTGAACCGTTCGCCATCGACGGGCGTCCAGTCTCTCATCCAGCGCACCAGAGCGCTCTCCTTGGACACGACGCCCATCAGGGTCACGCTCTCTGCCTCGTAGCCCGTCACGACGATGTCCTCCTCCTTGTTCACAAACGTGACCGGAGGCTCTTTAGGGGAAGGGGAACAAGAGTATTCTTATACCTCAGAAACTCTCTCAAAGAAGATCTCATATCACACCATGAAAATGCAAAGACATCCCTTCCTGTTCTACCTTCAATCCTGACGATGCTGATCATCTTGTCATCCACGGCGTCACACACATACTTCCCGGAGTCTGAGGGCTGGATGTTGGAGATGATGATTTTCCTCAGCGTGCCGTAGGTCTCGATGTAGGTACGGGAGTCGCTGGTCAGCGGCCGGTCATTGCAGTACCACTGAACGGGTGCGTTGGCACGGGACACCTCACACGCCAAGATAAGGTCGTCTCCTGCCACCATCTCCTGGTAGTCGGGGTCATTTGAGTTGCCCACGATGGTCACTGGAGGCTCTGAGGAGTAACAAGAATTTTACGATTGAAGGTCAAGCTGCAGGTTTCCTCAAAGGTTTTGCTTTGGAAATCACTTGTTTTTGTCAATTAGCTTTTCCTTCTAGTGCACATACCTGAAACCAGAATGTAACCTGGGCAAAGAGGGCAAATCTTTCTCTTAAATAGTAGCAATAGGATGTAATTGACCTCCACTTTGGGATTTAGGTTGATAAAATTAGTAAATTTTAGCCTAAAAATCTTGCCAAGTACTTGAACTACTGGAAAAAAAATAGATTTCACCTTGTACTGTAACCTGGAAAGTGATGTTGTCATCTCCAACATCCAGGAAGTATTCCCCTGAATCTCCCAGTTCAGCGTTGAGGATGACAAGAGAGCGGAAAGCCCCTTCCTCCTCCTCACAGAACCGCTCGTCACCCTCGATGCGACTGCCGTCTTTGTACCATTTGGCCACCGCGTTGGCCCTGGAGAGCTCGCACTCCAGCACAATATCATCAGAAATCAGGGACTTGAGATGGGTCTTAACCTCTGACTTCCTGAGGATCTTCACGGGGGCCTCTGAGGATACAGAATTGCATCATGGGACACAAAAATGAGATGTGAAGGGCTGCTGAGTTCACAAACTGATGTAAAAGCTAACATGCAGTGCTCAGAATATAAAACCTTTAATTTGTTTGATTGCACCGGGTCACACATGCTGACTAAAAGATAATTCAAGCTCAACTGTCTCACCTGAAATGTGAACCTGGACATCAATTCTATCATCAGTGGCATCGCAGGTGTACTTCCCAGAATCCTCTGGGGTAGGGGAGTGGATGGTGAGACGGCGGATGAGCCCGTCCTCAGTGATGGTGATGTTACTGCTCTCCTCGATCTCTCGTCCATCCAGCCACCACTTCACCTCGGCGCTGGTGCGGGACACCTCGACTTCCAGCACAACTGGCTCACCGGCAAAACTTTGCATTTTCTCGGGCATCTTTTTGGAACGATTAAGCATCACCGGGGGCTCTAAAAAAAAAAAAAAAGAAGAAGGAAAGAGTCACAATGAAGTAAGTGAGGGTCAAATATGCTTATGATTGATTTTTTTGATAGCAGCAATCAGTCCAGTCTCATTGGTCTGTGAGGAGGAAGCATTATCTTTATTTCAAGTAGAAACAAAAATTATAAGAAGAAAAAGAGCACAAGAAGAACAAGGACAACTACACTGAGCTTAGGAAACACTGGAAAAAAATATCACAAAATATATCAAAAAACAATCCATTACAATATCAAAAGTCTCCTGGGGAAAAAAAAAGAAACAGGTTTTCAGTTGTGTCTTAACAGAAGATATGTGTTACTGCAGATTGACTTGTGTCCTGGTTAATTTGAAGAGCAGCCTCACCTGTAACGGTCACCAGGAAGGTCACCGAGTCATCCTCAGTGTCACAGATATACTCCCCTGTGTCGTCCACAGTGCTTATGGGGATGACCAGGCGGCGCTGGGCCCCGTCCACCTCCAGGATCAGGTTGGGGCCCTCCTCCACCTCCAGGCCGTCTCTGTACCACCTCACGGGGGCGTCTGACTGGGAGATCTCACAGCTGAGCTCCAGCCTCTCAGAGGCTAAATGGGTGAGCTCCAGCTCTGCTTCTTCAGGGGAAATGATTCGGACTGGTGGTTCTGTAGCAAGAGAAGCAGGGAATAATATAGTTTTTTAAATTAAATTTTATTTTACCTGGGACAGTCCAACCAAAAGTAAAGGTACACGATGCAAAAGTCCAGGGGTTTGACTGAGGTGTGGACCCTTTAGACTCAACTGACAAAAAATGTGCAGTCATCAGTGAGTCTATAATGACGCCCGTGTTAACTCACCCATCAGATTATGTGCTTATTTCACATGTTTGCCAGTTGACTCCTCACTAAGTCAACCTTTGGCAATTTTGCACGGTGAACGGCCAAGAAAGCAGCACAAATCAAGTTTTAAAGTTGCAAACAAAAACCTAACAATTTACAAATTCAAACTAGACAGTCATAGCTGCTTTGAGGGCACAAAAACATTTGCTGGCTCACTGGTTTGGCTAAATGTCAATGGGAGGAGTCTCACTACTTGTACCTGTACCTGGCAAACCTGAATGGCAAAGAATAAATTCTGAGCCAGATACAAATAAAAATAGAAATTACACATACCTTTTTTCTCCATTACTTTCATAACCTTGGAAGGTAGATTAGTATGGCTAGTTTTAACTTGGAGGGTTTAACTGGTTGACCTGGATCAGAACACCATCATCTTCTCATGTCATGTTTGAGTCTCACCTGTGACTGTAAGCTGGAAGAAGACAGAGTCTCCCTCCGTGTTGCAGACGTATTCTCCAGAGTCCTCTGCCGCGCCGCAGAAGATGGTCAGCCTCCTGTAGGGCCCCTCGGCCGTCAGCTGCACGCCATCGCCGTCCTCCACCTCCACGCCGTCTTTGTACCACTGGACCTGACCGCCGGAGCGAGACAGCTCGCACTGCAGGTGGATCTCCTCCGAGATGTAGCGCTCCATCACCACATCGTCCTTCGGGTCCACGATCATCACTGGAGGCTCTGGAGAGGTAAATTCATGTTTTTCATATTTGAGTTGTACATAATTCAGTGTCTTACAGGTTGCTAAATGATGCATTCAGAAAGGTGATACATATGGTATTTCTAAACATCAGTGTCAAATTAAGTTTGATGAATTGGTACGATTAAAGGCTGTCAATAAGAGGCTGCCATTTGGCTCTGTCTCATGCGAGTGCAATTGTTAGTTGTAGTGTTTTTTGCTTGTTGTTGGTTGTGATATTTCCCTTTGCTTCTCACTCCCTCCATTATCTACCATGGAAAGACACTCTGAAAGCTTTAGCTCCATTTGCACTGGAAGAACAGTACCCCTCTTCCTGTTTTGTGGCAACAGAGTCAGCTGGTGCACTTTACCTCTGACGCTGACAGTGAAATTGATGCTGTTGCTCCCTGCCTGGCAGGTGTAGCTGCCCGCGTCTGTGGTGTCTGCAGAGCGGATGATGAGCCTGCGCATGGTTCCCTCAGCCTGCAGGGTGATGTTGTCGCTGGGCTCGATCTCACAGCCGTCCTTATACCTGCCAAACATTAAATCCAAGCAAGACAACCGTGACACTCAGAACACAGTCTCACATTCTCCTCGTTTAGCAGAGAAATGCCTGCTTCTAATAAATGAAGCCCATCAGCAACAGTGTTGTAAATATGTATAAATGTTTAATTTGGAGGTTGCATGAAGAATATTTAAACATAATTAGTGCTTTTGTCCATGAAAATCCAAACTGCAGCCAATTAGTTGTAATGTGCAAATGAGATAAGAGTCAGACTCTCTATTAAAGACCAGCCTCTAGAAAATCCCTGATGACAAATTAAATTAAAAATCCAGGCTTTTTTTCTTTTTCTTTTTCTTTTCTTTTTTTTTTTTTTTTTACGAAAACAAATACTACATTTTAGGTTCTTTTTAACTGGGAAATGGGAAATTAAATTGGATCTAAAAGAAGAACGTAGTTAACTGTTTTCATATGTTTGTTTCTCGCATGGCTGAAGTGTTCATCGCTCACCAGGTGACCGCGGCGTCCTCTCTGGACACCTGGCAGTGCAGCACCACAGGGTCCAGCTCCATGCTGCTCTTATGGAGGTCCTCTTCTGGGATGGGGCTGAACTCCGCAGAAGGACCTGGGACAACAACAACAACAACAACAAAAGGTGGGAGGAAGAGGGGTAAGCTGCTGGGAAACAGGGAGGTAACGGGAGGCAAACAAGCCTCGTGGAAGTTAGAGATGTTTTTATTGTGGTTTGGCTGGATTATGAGACCAGACCTGGGAGATAATTAACTCAGAATAATAGTGGAATTTTTTTAGGCTTCTTGTTACATCAAATGGGTGGAATTTAATTGTGTCAGGTATGATATCAATGGAAAAAATGTACCCTCATGATTATATAACATTTCTGGCAGGCATTGTGTCATTTAAGGTAGCAGAAATATACTAGTGTTGACTTACATTGGTTATTTTGAGCATGATTAAGACTTTGGGTCCGGTTAGATAAATCAGGAAATGGAGTGTGGTGCTGATCAGTGAAGTGATGACATGCATTAGATTATGGAGGTAAACATCATTCACAACCTCAGTGAGTCTTGTGAGTGAGAGTAGGAATCATAAAATCATGAAAATACACATAATATTTTAGAATCGTAAGAATGAAAATGAGTGAAGACAAAAATGAGAGAGAAAAATGTTTAACTAGAAACAAAATGTTAGAGGTTTCAAGGTTGACTCACTTCAAAAACGAAAAAACACACAATCAAAACCAACCATCAGTCATTTGATGCAGTCAACCCAGTCAAAGTTATTAAAAATAGTAAATAAAACCTAATAGCATCACATTTCTGGCACAACACATCGCGGGCCGGCAGTCGTAGCTGATCACCTGTGACCGCGACCTGAAACGCAGTGACATCGTCTGCAGTCTGACAAGAATACACGCCCGAGTGAGAGAAATCAGCTGATTGGATAATGAGCGTCCGCCTGCACCCCTCCTCCAGCAGGTCTATCCCAGGCTGGTTGAAAATCTGCTCCCCGTCCTTGTACCAGTAGACGTGGGCGTCCGGGTGGGACAGGTCACACTGCAGGAGCACAGGCTCGCCCGCCGCCGGGCACCTGGTCCGCTCGGCCTCAGGGATTTCATCGAACGTGACCGGAGTGGCTGGGAGTGTTTGAGCGGGTTAGTGTGACAGATGAAATGAGGAGCTGCTTGCCAAAAAGGGGTTACCACAGACAGAACTGTAATCCATCCAAAACTGTAAACTGTGATCCAATCCATTATGTATTTTTAAGGCCTCAAGGCTCTTTTGACCTGGGCCCAATTTCTTCCATCATTTTCCACCATTTTAAATCATTCTGGCCAAAATCTCATGAATTTCTTTACTGTGGAATTAGTTATATCTTAATTAATATCTTAGTATCTTAATTTTCAGGATGCATAATCCCAATATAGTCCTTACAGACCAACAAAGACTCCAAAAATAAACCTAGAGCATCCTAAAAATGTTCTTTGGGTTCAATAAAGAATAAACAAGTAAGTGCAAACAAAAGGGTCAAAATTGTGTTCAAATTGTATGAAAAAGGCCTGACTTTTTTTTCTCAACCAACATGTCTGCTTCTGAAGAGAAACAGGGAGAGAAAAGAAAAAGTCCCTCAAGAATAAGCTCAAAACTTTGAGATTAAAGTCAGAATTTCTAAAATAAGGTCGAAATTTTGACAAACTCAAAGTAACAGTTTGACACTTTTTTTTTTTTTTTTAATCAAACTGTTATACTCAATCTTTTGACTTTATTCTCAAAATTCTGACTTTAATCGAAACATTTTTCCAGCCTTCTCAAACTGTTACGTTGAATTTAATCTCACAGGATCAGCTTTATTCTGAAAACTCTAACTTTAATTTAATTCTATTTAGTTTTATTATCATTATGCATTACTCTTCCGTACAGTACAGACTGAGTAAACACACTTTGAGTCATTTTGTGTTTTTCTTTTGTTTTGGAGTGTACAGTAACAATATGTGATTAGCTGTATAATGAGGTAACTGATGAGATTATGGTCAGAAATGAAGGAAAAATATGGATAATAGGGATTATGCTTTATAATTTTTCAGGGCATAAATCTTTTGGGTATATAGAGTATTGATATGTAGTTATCATGTAATTTTCACATATATTTTCTGCATTTTGGAATGAAATTGCTATAATTGATCAGTGAGTACAGCTGTCTGCGTGGGGTGATACAGGAGTGATATGGGATGACACTGATGATGCCAAACAATATCATAACTTAAATAAAAACATGAGCAAAGGCTGTAAGAGATGGAAACTGTTTCCTTAAATAAATCTAAAGACGTGAAATGGATGAGCATTCCAACTTTTAGCGAGCTTTATGAAAACTGTTATGAGGAAATGGACCTGACACCAACCTAATTTTTGAAAATGGACCGGCTCAAACTGGGGCCCTCCTGATTAAAGTTGCCAAAACCCTCGCCAGTGTGTATCGTCCCCCCTACGTCTTCTGACAACACACACTCACCTGCAACCTCCACGTTGAATTTGATGACATTCCCAGCAGTTTCACACGTATAAACTCCTGAGTCAGACGCCTCGGCCGATTGGATCACGATCCTCCTCATATTCCCGTCCGCTTGGATGTTGAGGCCGTCAGTCGCCTGGAGCTCGACGCCATCTTTGAACCAGGACACTTTGGCAAACGGGTGGGAGACTTCACAGTAGAGGACGACAGGCTCGCCGCTCTCTATCTTTTTATTGCTGTCCCGATCCGACAGAGGCCTGAACGTCACCACAGCAGCTGCAAAGACATGAAGAAACAAATGATGTGACCCGTGAAAACACTGTAGTGCTGAAAGTAACAGGATAAACTGCTTTGACACCTACGTTTAACCTTGAGAACTGCTGAATCCCGGACCCCGTTGGCTATGAACGTGACCTCTGCTGCGTTGTCAGCGGAGCGGATCTCCCGGACGACCAGTGAGTGCTGCGTTTGGGACTGACGTATCGCGTATCGGCCGCCGTCCTGTAGCTGAGTGCTGTTCAGAAACCAGGTTCCTGTCATGGAGGCTGACAGTTCGATGGAGAAGTGAGCTTCTGCTCCCTCTGACACCTCACAGCCTTGAAGATGGCGGCAAATCTTGGGACCGGGAACTAGAGAGAATGAACAAAGGGCCCAAGCTTTAGGGGATTTCATTCCACAGAGGGAACAATGCATAACAGTGTCGGAGTAACTTGTTACATCTAATTAAATTACAAAATGAATGTAATTGTTGGTCAGCAAAGCAAAGTAATTAAAGTAGCTATACCTTATTACATTTTAAACGGAGTGTAACCTATTACATTTCAAAAGTAACCTTCCCTACACTGATAACAGGTGCAGTACTATATCAGTCAATTACTCACCAAGATGGACAATTTTAGGAAACTCCACGTGGCCGCTTCGCCCGTACTTGTTGATGCAACAGACACGGAAGCGATAGTCACCCTCGTACGGCACGCTGTCACCGGTGACCTCTGTTGAGGTGGCGCTTTCTGACGTGAAACACTTCTGCCACTCCTGGGAGCCCAGCTCCTGTCGCTCCACCACGAAGATGGAGCGGGTCGTGCTCGGGCTAGAGGGGGCGGGCACCCAGGTGAGCAGGGCGCCGTTGGGTCGGTCCACGTTCATCTTGACTCCCGCGGGACAGGTGGGGGGACTGTGTCGTGCAGCTGAATAAAACACAAACAGGCGCAGAGGAGAGGGGTGAATTAAGTCACAGTTAAATTCCCCGAGAAATCAAAGTGTGCTCACTAGAGAAGCCAATACGTCTGTGAGAAGGCCAACATGCTGCCACCTAAAGAGACTCACCTTTCACCTTGAGGCGTGAAGAGGTCTTGGACCTCCCTGCAACAAAGGTCACCACCCCTGAGTCTTGGTAGGCCACGTTGACAAAGACCAGGATATGGGTTTTACCAAAAGATTTGATGATGGTCTGGTGAGTCTCATGCAGCTTTAAGTTGTCTTTGAACCAGTGGATCTCCATGTCGTCGTCCTCCACCTCCACACAGAACGCAGCGTTCTCCCCCTCCAGCACCTCCAACTTGCGGGGAAGCTTACGGACAATAGTGCCTGAGGGCAGGAGAAAATGTTGCAGCCTTTGGATTACAGCTTCATATTAAGGGGATTAATAATTTAGTTGAATTATTTGAAGTGTTGCTCAAAAGGATCATAATCAGGGCACTGTGATCTTTTGAATTTGGTCATAATCCAACGAGTTGATATACCTAATATGCAAAAGTGCAAAAACTCTGTGGTAGCTGTACAACAAATAATAGTCTCACAGTAAAATCATAAGATTTATCATGCATTATAATCAATATTATAAATAAAGCAATTATTTGAGGCAATTATAAATGTATCTCTCCTAATGCAGCTTTCATTCAAGGAAATCATATAAAGAAATAAATTACACACAGAAAGTAAAATTTCTGTCTCTGCAGAAGAATTTTTTTCAGCCCTGACATGGCGTTTTCCTTTCCTTTTTTCTCTTTTTCATCTGTTTTTTGTCCATTCCCGGTCAAATTGCAGTCGCTTTATTGGGGCGTTTCTTATCTGAGAAAATTGTGATGAAGATGCACCACTGATGTTTCAGCACAGGTGTGTCTTCCTCAGGCGAGGTGCTCCCTTCACGCTGCACATGCCCCATGCATGATCACAAAGTCTAAAACACACAGCTTACCTTTCACTGATAGCTCTGCAATGCTCTTCCCCCCATCTGGCATCTCGCAGAGGTAGACTCCATCATCGTCCGTCCCCACGTCATGAATGGTGAGTCGGCGTTTGGTTCCCTTCTGCTCCATGGCATATTTGCTGCTGGGCATCAGCCTCTGGTCCTCCAGGTACCAGGCAGCTGGGATGGTCTCATCCGGCACCTCGCACTCCAGGACAGCCACGTCCCGCTCCCTCACCTCAGTGTCTCTTAAAGGGCGCCTGAACGGCACTGGTGGGCCTGCACACGAAAGACAAATTGCTTAATATAATATAAAAAAGGTTAAAAGCAGAAAAATAATAAATACAGTTGTTTGCAAGAGAGGTCAGAGGTCATATAGCCTTATATGGAGGACCTGGGATTCTAACAAAAATAGTCTGTATCATAAAATCACACTATCATAAGTAGAACAAAGTATATATATGAGGGCAAACATAATGAAATAGAGTATCCACATACCTCTGCTTAGAAAAATGTTTTCATGAAGAGACTTTTATTTTTATTTTTACGGTAACCGGTGAATTTCAGTTTTTTCCCTTCCCCCAAACAGGCATTTTAGACCAAACCCCTGCAATTTGACCTGCATATATCCGATTAATCTGTGCATCTTTTTTAAGCAGCGCTCAGTTGCCGCAGTGCCACCGTAAATTACATCCGAGACAAAACTGACACGTCTGATATTACCAGCTGGAAGCATGTCGGTCTGTCTACGGGAAAGCTATGTGACCCTAAAATTATCTGCTCATTATGAAGGGATTAGGGACAAAATAATTACCAATTTAAAAGGTGACGCAGTGCTTTACTTATAGCCACGCATTCCCACAACGCACGCACAAACAATTAGCAGCGAAAAGTGCAGCTTATGAGCCAGAGCTTCATCTATGCAGCTGGAAGCCTGCAGCAGAGGAAGCATGACTCATTCATTTCAGCCATCACTGACTGTTAATACTTTTTTATATCTTGACTTGTGGTGATGCAAGTGGAAGCAGGAATACTATTTTTAAGGAAAGCATTATGGAGAAAACAAGTTAATATATATGTTTTTTTTTCCTTAGTTGAAACACAGTTAATAGCTTAAAGTTATATTTGTTTACTCCTTAAGTTACTGAAAAGCTTGATAATTTATGCACAAATTTGCATTCTTGTACTGGTAGTTTGCTTCAGCAGTTCTCATAATTTCTGTACATCTGTTGTAAAGCATTAAGATATATGTGAGTTCCACTTTAAAATGAGATATCTACCATTTTTTTATAGAGAAATATTCCCTTACAAAAGGATTTCTGGCAGTAAAAAATTGTGGTGCTTGTCATAAAATGCTCTTTACAAATTGTATCCTCTCCATTTTAGGTTAATTGATTAAATAGTTTCAGATAACCTCAGATAACCGACTTACACCAATTGCCGAAGAACACCTGCAAACTGTATGTGCCTGCCCTGAGCGTGTGCAAATTTGGGGCGGATGGATACAGGGCAGATGAAATAGTTCCCTAGAAAACTCTTCATGTCCAAAGGTTGAGGATTATGTGTAGTATGAGTGTCACTGATTTTTTGGAAAGAGCTATTGTACTGAGTTTTTCACATGTCAGTTTTTGAAGGTATGAGCTCCACAAATGAATACCCGTCCAGCTCCATTGTACTGGGGCGAAGGGAGAAAGACTGGAAACCTCACCAAATCACACAAACTATTGGCATGGATGGATTTCACTGTAGGAGAAAGTGGGAAAATATATATTTTTTGGTATTTTGGCTGAGTTTAAAAAGGAAAGAAGCCTCACCTACCTTTGACAGAAAGGTGAACGGCGCTGAGAGTGTGTCCGAGAGCGTTGGATGCTGCACAAACATACAGGCCGGTGTCCTTCACCTTGCTGTACAGGACCTTTAGCGTGTAGTAACCCTCTCTGTCCTCAAATATCAGGTGACGCCTCCCAGGCTCGAGGGGCACCCCGTCTTTCTTCCAGATGATCTCCGGCTTTGGCTTCCCCGTCACAAAGCAGCGGAACTTGGCGTGCTTCCCCTCCGCCACCGCAAACTTCTTGACTTTGGAAGCACTGATAGGCGGCTCCTCTGTGTACTTTGACAAACTGTGCCTCCCAGCTCTGTGTTTTGGGGACAGTTGGCTGCTGGTGTGACCGTTAGAAGACATCTTGCTCTCCTCTCTCTCAGGGATGGGCTCCACGAGAAGGACGGCGCCGGCCAAGGCCTCGCCGTGGCTGTTGACGGCCTTACAGGTGTAGACGCCTTTGTCGGGCATGCGTGTGCGGAAGATCTTGAGCTGGACCCAGCCGCCGTCTTGAGTGCTGACGCTGTAGTGGGCGCTCTCGAAGATCTCATTCAGCTTCTTGCCGTCTTTCTCCCAGAGCACCTCGGGCAGAGGCGTGCCCCAGAGTTTGCAGGAGAAAGTGGCGTCTTCCCCCCGATCCACCCGCAGCGACAGAGGCTTGATGAGGAAGCGTGGTTTGTCATCTGACGTCAGGTCTATGTCCTCTTGTTTGTGCCTGATGTTGCTGCTCCACACCTCCTGCTCTCCATTCAAGTTTTCTCCAAGCTTTCCATTTTGCTGCTCCTTATATCCTCCATTTTGATTCAAACATGTATTCTGCTGCACTTTGGCATAGCCGTTTACGTGTCCCCCGAACTCTCCTTTTTCTTGTGATTGCGTCACACCGTTGACCTCTGTTTGCCTTTGTTCCTCGTGCTGTGGTTGGGCCTCCCCTTCCACTTTGAGCGAGGCTGCTGCGTAGGTTTCACCTATGCTATTTCTGGCTTTGCAAATGTACTGGCCAGCATCCTGCAGGGTGACTCCACTAATTGTGAGTAAGTAAGCCTTTCCCTCCTCGGAGAGCTTGTAGCGTCCCTCAGACAAGATCTGGACATTTTTACGTTCCCATACCACATCCGGACGTGGGTCCCCGCCAATCTGGCACTTGAGTGTGGCGTCTGTGCCGCACTGTGCCACCACAGGCCGGGGAAAGCCCAGTACACGGGGGGCACCTCCAAAAATGTCCATAATGACTTCAGTTTCTTTCTATTTTGAAGAATGAAGAAAGATTTTAGAATCTCTTTCCCACTTGTCTCTGACGTAGTAACTGTGGGGTAAAAAAAAAAAAAAGAAGAAGAAGAAGAAGATATATTTCAATGGGTAGATGATTTCATTGAAAATAGGCTGCTGAAGTTTTCCAAATGTTTTCAATTGTCCATTTGACTGGATAAAAACTTATACATACCAAAATTTAGACACCTACAAACTACAGAAGTTGTCCTACATCAAAGAGCTACAAACTAATCCCTCCTCACAGAATCAACAGAGTGCCAAGGAAACCTCTAAATTATAATGGCTGGAGGTTTAAGACTTATTGTCTTGCCCTACATTGGCCTTTAAGTGTTTTTGTTTTTGTTTACTGACACAGCCGGCTGAAAGCATCATGTATGAGATGCTGATATTTGGGGAAGAAAATATGGAACGTTCTCAGGAAAAATAGAGGATGTTCTGATTGAGGTCATCTAAAACTGTATTAGTGTCAAATTGTTCAAATTTCTCTCGATGTCAGCTATCAAAGCAAATTGTGGTGCACACGCAAGTTTAGTAAAACGAGGTTTGAGCAAACGCACGCCTCCCTCAGTTGGCTCACAGCTGGTGCTGTAACTCATTGAAGAGTGTATTTATAAAGCAGTCTGTCCAAAATAAGACACCGGCGCCCATGTGTCAGATAGCACACAAACTGTGCCGTGGCACACCTGCAGTCAAAAACTAAGGTGAGATCAACCCAGAAGCGTCTGCCACTTGCATACCTGCTGTACAGATGGATGGTCTTAGTTCATGACAAGTGATTCATTCAGAAGAGAAAGCGAGTCTTGAAATCCTTAATGCATTGTTTCCATCTCGTCTGGGGCTCTGTGGTTTATCAACAACCTTCCATCTTTCACGATTAAAATAGTTAGACTCTAGTAACTGGTCTGATCTTGTAGCAGCCAATGGAAAAGTTTCTGTCATGTGTGCATTTGTTTCATTGGTTGTCAACATCATTCTTCTGGGACCAAGAATCACGTGCTCATGTCTTGACCACAGTGTAGCATTTCAAAGCAAACATCCAAATCAGTTCTAATCTGCGTAATATGACGTATATTCAATTAACAATCAAGTGCTTGTTTACATTTGTGAGCGTAAAATGGCCATGAGCAGACCAGGGCATAAAAACATTACAATTTGTAAACACTGCATGGGAGGTCACCATTTTCAAATTTTTTGGAAAATTGTAATTTCAGCCCTCAAACAGTAAAACTTACCACTCCTGCGGATCCTTTTCTTTAAAACATTGTCACTTTTGTCCTGGTTGCTCCGAAGGTATATCCTCAAAACGTCCAAGTAAGAAACTGACCCCCCGTCCCTTCAGCTGAGATTCAGTTAGAATGACCTTTGATCCTTTTTCGACGTGATTCCTGGAGCCCTTAAAAAAGACCGACGAGCTCTCTTTAGTGCTGCTTTTCAGTCATCAAGCACCTCACTTTCAGTTCTTTTTCTGTCTGGCGGCCTTCAGTTTGCTGGTCACATTTGACACTCCTCTTGAAAGTCACTTAAAAGCAAAGTGAGCAGGAAAAAATAAAAAAACATTCACAGCTGGTGACCTGTGATGAAAACACACGTCTTGGTTGTGTCGCCGTTGGTTCGGCGTGAGGTTGCGGGTGGCAGAGAGGAAAATGAGTTCACTTCTTCAGTCTGAGTGTGTGCCTCATGCGTCAGCCAGTCCAGTGGTGCCCTGATACTGTCATTGTCCACCAGCACGAGGCAAGAAGAGAGAGACAGGGAGAGAGTTGGGGCCGGGGGTGGGAGGGCATTAAATGCTTTCGCAGCTGCTGCCACTGCAAGCCGCCCCCTAAAAATACCACCAGCTTCGATGACAGTGAGGCAGATAAAGTTAGGCACTCCATTCACAGACCGTGGCCGACTAAAGATAGAGGGGAGTGCGGGCTCTGTGATGGATCACTCAGCTTAACAGATACCCTGAGCTAAGGTGCTGAGGAGAAGGACACCCCAGCTGCCGGGGCTCGGACTCCTTAAGTCATGATTTACATTTGACCCATAAATAGGGTCAAGTTAGTGTCAGATCAGAGTTAAAATATGTATTGCGGGTCTCAAGCTTCCACCAGTGACTGGATAATTGTTGATGGAAGAGCAGTCGAATATCAAAGTGTCTGTTAAAACAAAGGATATTGATCGAATGCACAGAAAATAATGTGTCATATCTCAAAAAAATTATGTAATTCAAGACATGATCACAGATTGATTTGCATAATTGAAACAGGAGCTGTATGGAAGTTTCTAGTGATACACACTGCTACTAATAGATGATGACCTGGGTGAAATTGCTCTTCTTTAGATAAAAATCTTTGTTTGAGTCCGTTAAACTCAATTTTATTGTATGGGCTTTTTCTTAATTGATGTTGTAACTATTTAAATAGTTTTTATCTGTTTTATTATTTTATTAATTTTATCTGTTATCTGTATTTCTTAAGTTTTAAGTGTTGTTACTTGTATTGTTATTGTAAACCTTTATTTTGAAAGGTGTGATACAAGTAAAGTTGTTGTTATTATAATTAATATTAGTAGTAGTAGTGGTGGTGGTAGTATTAAATTATAATTTTTTCCAACAGAAAGGCAAAGCTAACATCAATCAGCTGCTGTACTGACATTTTGAAGTGAAGTATCTAGGATTTCAAAATGCCTCATGATAATTTTCCTGAACCAATTTATTGTGCAAGCCAGTGTTAGATTTTCAAAATCATACAAGAAATTAAACCAATATCCCACTTAAGCTGACAGTTGCTGCATGGCCGCCTTTTAGACCCCCAAAATCCTCTGGCCTTTGTGGGGTCACCGGGTTCACTTTCAAATTAAGATACCTGGAACAACAACCAATGTGAAGCTATATAATTTATTTTAGAAAGTAGTTACAGATTTCAGCTGATAATAAACCAGTGGAAAAACAGCTGAAACATTTTGTCCACCGTGGATGATGCAGACAGCCCTTAGACCAGGCGATAACCAGGAGCGTCTCTGCTTCAAAGCCACAGCTCAGTGGCAAAATGCATCTTGCCTCTCAAGTTTCATCAAACTCACAGCAGTGATGTCTGAGATACGTAACACATTTGAGTTTAAAATGCTGACCTTTTATTGTAGAGCCATCATCAGGCCAGTCTGTGTAATCTGAAAGAAAAGCTGGATTTGTGTAGCAGGTTTCATTTTAGTTAGACATGTGGATTTGAGCCTTAGACATGTGGATATTGACTTTTAATTGTAGAGTATCCATCCAAAAATTACGTTCTCATACAACTAAACTGCATCCTCAATTATGTTTCGAGGGGTACATGACCAACATATCAACAAGAATGATTTGTTGCCTGAACCTGACCTTTTCCTGGCCTTAACCAAGCAGCTTTGGTGGCTAAAGGTGACAAAACTGGCTAAAATGCTGCCCAACATGGTATGCAAGATATGTTGATTAGAAATGTACATAATCTGGACTTCTTCGCCTAAATGTAATGAAGAATGCAGTTTAGTTGTATAGGAATGTAATTTTTAGAAGACGGGATTAAGCATCCAAGTTTAGTGAAAATCACAACAGAGGCTAAGAGAGCTATGGATTTGAAATTTGACCTGTTATTACAGCGTCAGCAACTCATCAGTCTGTGTCATTTTAGAAAACAAACAAAAAAAAAACCTAGACCACAGTGTAAACATGAGACGAGTGGTGTCTGAGGTCAGCTGAGGTAACATGTTTGATGGATTGACTGACAGTCTAATCCATAATCCACAGAGCAACAACATGCTTTTGTGCATGTTTTTTTTTTTTTTTTTCCAAACAAGTGCCAGTGCTTATGTGGTGAGTAGCAGCTTCGCGCTGTGACAGAGCTGAATCCGGTGATGACACACGTCCTCTGCATTCTCAGACGATAGCCGGCCAAGCTATCGCTGCTGTGGAGTGGCTCGGACGGCCATGAGCACTCACACACAAACTGCACACTGTCGTCATAGATATGTGACCCTCAGCGGAGGTCACATCGCTTCCATCCCTTTGTAACGGTTGTCCACTGACAGCTCTCGAGGCACCACCTCAAACTCCAATTTAGGGAAATCACAGTGTTATATGCACATGATGTCATGAGGTCGCTTTCCGGGCAGCAGTTTTTTGGAGTTTTGTCCCTAAATGTAGTTTTCTTTATGGATGCCTTTGTCCCAGAAGACGGAGCTATCTCCAGTAGATATGAATACATTTTTAATTGTTTTACAGTTGAGAGCAACATCTGATCTTGGCCAACAAGCATGTGCCTTTAAACGATTTCCTAAATGAGTTGGAGTGTCATTTGGAGGACTCGCAGCACAGTGGCCCGTCCATTTAAGGCCACCGGTACCTCTGACATTCTCATCCGTGCGGTCATCCCCCGGCAGCTGTTAGGCACGCTGACCGCACCGGGAATCAAAAGCATAGTGCCACGCTTTGTCCCGAGATTGGGTTTCAATATCAGATGCAGGAGATTGATGGGGATTACCGTTTTCTGAGCAGAATGTCAGTCGGCTCGATTTGAAACTCAGAAAACCCATTTCTCCCCCTCTTTTTCCTCCGTACATCCAACTCTCATTTCTACATAAATAATTTTCCTGACTTTACAATACAGTTTTAAAAATGTTGGGGAGAAATAATGTCTGTGTGAGCTGCAGTTTTAGGGATCAAGCTGATTTATGGGCCAATTTAGGGTGAACTTCCACTTTAAAGCTGCATTAAAGGAGAATTTAATAGCTAAATAAGTGCATTCACTCATCCTGCACTTAAAGGGCAATTCTGAAGATTTGGCACTTTACTTGAGTATTTACATTCATTGATGTATTGATTTATTGGAGCTGTTGTTGCTAGCAAGTAAAAGGTTTGAGTGCTTTCTCTGCCACAGGTTTTTGTTTTATCAGCAAAAATCATTGACATGTAAGGCTTCAGCTGCCGCTCTCTCCCAGCCCGGCTGATAATGAGCGAGCTGGCAGGGAGTTGGTATTTTGATCAAGGACATTTTGATAGGAAACAGTTTGGTTACATGCTGTTCTGTAACACAGTTGTTTTCCAAATGGAGTTCAGGGACCCTCTGGGGTCCTTGAGGGGCTTCCAGGGGGTCCACAACAAAATGAGAAATAGCCTAATTTCACTAGAAACTGTTAGGATACACAAAAAACAGAGATGCACAATATTGGCACATCATCAGTATTAGCTGACAGTGGAAAATGAAAACATCGACATTGGCCCATAATGAAAATTTCTGCTGATATGACATTCCGATATGTGAAATAGGTCATGAATGAAATAAATATGGCATGTTGTACATAACCTGAGTTGAAGTAGTTTTCTGATTTTGCCCAGGGAATGTGCACATTTTGAAAAAGATTGTATTTTATGTCTGTATCTGTCAGTGGGCCTTCACAATAAGAGCAGGCATAGTAATGTGTTATTTCCGCTACAGGAGGAGCTTAATGTCTGCAATAAGTGGTATCGGCAATCGGCCAAAAGAATTGGAAAACATCGCGCTCTTGGCAAGAAATTCAATACTGTGCATCCCTAAAAAATAAAAAATAAAAAAAAAATCTCAATCTCAAAATCTTAATCTCACCACTTTGAATCCATTGGACATTGTTCAAGTATGAGGTTGAGGGGTTTGCACACTGATGAAAGTGAACCTGGGCGGTCCCGAGCGTGAAAAAGTTTGAAAACCCGTGTTTGTGTATCCCTGCTCTTCCTCTGGCAGCTGCAGTCCAACAACACTCGCTGGAGGGATGCAGAGCTCGGGGGTGTAGGCGCCCTCGGTTCACTCTCCTGTAGGTGCGTGGGAGGGCACGGCCGTCATGTTGTGTGTTTAGTGTCTGAAACCCTGCAGCCACTGAAATGCACAGAGCTCCCCACCGTCAGAGTCAATCAAAATGTTTTCCACACACAGGTAACCCATGAGGTCACATGAACCTGACAGATGTTTGTGTTATTGCCGTCATATGCAGGTTGCAACATAAGTACCACCTTTCAAATGACTCCTTCCTGCACTTTGACAGCTAATAGCAAGGCAGAAGATGGATGGAAATTCGGCGTTGGAGCCCTGGAAGTGCAGCCGGTGGCAAAAAAAAAAAAAAAAAAAAAAAACTAGGAGAGGAGAGCGGTGAAATCAGCGTGAAAAAGTGGACTTATCTTGCATGTGCAGACAGGACTGACAGGGCAAAGAGGAGCTGGGATCCAGACGATGCAGATTCCTGTGTGAGCGCTCCGCTACCACAGGGAGAGTTGTGTCAAAGGGATTTTTCTATTCAGCTCGTATGGTTCATCTCTTGGGGAGGGCATGTTCTGACAAACCCTACGACATGGCACTGACATTTACTTTCCTTGGCTTGCTGCGCTATGAAAAACAAACAGCGGCCTTTTGTTTCTCTGCTGCACCACCGGGGAATCCTGCTGAGGGGAACTCGGGGTTTTTAGGGTCGTTCTTGTGTTATTCCTTAAGAACAGATTCTACTCTATTCTATTGTGACAATGAGCCAGAACAGTGCCCCCTACTGGCCGAGCTCCACTATCACAAAAAGGGAAAAATCTGACACCGAACAAGTTTGCATTAGGTTTAATCACTATTTGTTCCCATTTATTTTACCAGCTTGTAGTTGGTGGATTCTTCAGTGTGTGTGTTTGTGTGTGCGTGTGTGTGTGTGTGTTTTTTAGGGGGATCTGTCACTCTGAGGAGCCTTTCTCTCCTTGAGGAATGCAGGTTTTAGGCCAGACCATAGACAGGTGCTGCTCTACTGTAGGCCGACATGTCTGAACAGAGGCACAGTCAAACACATGCACAGCGCAGCCTCTGCTTATAATGCAAATTTTCAATGTCATCACTGTTATAAAGAGCAAGAACATATTTTATGCACTGAAGCTTTGATGTTTCCCTAAAATCACCATAGGGACTCATGATGTAGTATGCATTCAGTAGTGAGTTTGTATTAATGTCATGTTGTTTATCATGGTATCACTATAATATTCCCATAGGCACTTTTGGCTGTGACATATCCCCCTAAACCTGATCATCTCTAATCCTCACATTGCTGTCATTTTGTCAGCTGTCACTCAAACACTCGCGGATAATTTTTACAGCTTTCTAGGAGCCTGCAGGGAGACTTTGTGCAACTACCAACCTCGCAAAGTTCACTGATTTTTTTTTTTTTTTTTTTTTGCCCTCAAGCCTGCAGCTCCTACTGTAAAACGTCCTGCCGCTGCGTCAAGTCAGCCGGAAATAGACAAATGCTGTAAACTCACCGGACTTTGCCTTCAAATTAAAAGCTCCACAGAAACTCAATGGACTTTTATTTATTTTGTTGTTTTTATACATTTCTTTTTGTTGCAGCCATGAGTGGGAGGAGACTACGAATGAGGAGGGGCAATATGACATAAATGATTCTGATTTAGCACAGAATTAATTAAAATTTTAAATGGATATATGTATTACATTTGGAATAAGATGAGAGATATTCTGTCTTTCCGTTGTCCTATTTGGGAGTAAATAAATAAAATAAATGGACTTGTGTTGACTATTTCGGTTTGTAAGTTTTGTGTGAACACATTTCCAAGTTTTTGGGACTTGAAAATTAATTATTGCCCTTAATTAAGGATGATCATCTTACCAGCGTGCTGCCCTTAAAATAAAATGACCCTTTTGGTTTATGATAGAAAATAGATTAGTCATTATATTCACTTCACGAGTCATCCATAAACAAAGGGCATTATTTTGAAAGAGGTGTCTGGAAGTTGCGGTTGGTTGTTGTGTGCGACTTGACGCAGGCGCTCATCACCCTGCAGCTGTGCGTCAAGGTGCACGCCGCCTCCACAGGTAGACAGCGGGCCAGCAGCTCACCTCTGCCTCGTGTCTGAGTGAACAAACGGAGATGTGCACACCTCCTCCTCCCAGCCTCTGAGCGGATTTTATTTGTTTTTAGTTTTTATTATTATTATTAGTAATATATTTTTTTTAATACAAGTCGTCTCCGCCACTTTCAGGATGCGTGGACGCGACAGGTGGCCGACGTCGAGCTCGCCGACCTGCATCATCACCCTCCTCCTCCTCCTCTTCATCACCCCAGAGATCAAGTCGCAGCAGAGAGGTAGATGGATGTTTCATGTTTTTGTCCCAGTTTGATTTACTTATGCAAACTTGACAGTGTGCATGTACTTGTTGAAAGCATAAATTCATATCACAGCAAAGTGTTGTTGGAGATTAAAAAATTGTATAAAGCGTGAAGTCACTATTAAAGCTGCAGACACTGGAGTAGAATATTCTTGTCACGATTAATAATAATTTTACAGTGACTTTTCATTATTCTAAGTGTTTTATTCCAGTTAAACCTTTCTCCCATCCTCAAATATAGATTAAATGCATGATTCTGACGTCATGCCTATTTTTAAAACTGATATCTGTGAGTAATGAGTCGGCTTGATTTGTGATTGGTGATCTCAGAGCTGGAATGAGGCTGTGGATGTTGTGGATGTCTGGGCTTGTCTCTGTGGGATTATGAATGGCCCATACCATCTTCCCCTCCTGTCTCCAGAGAAATACATCATCGCCCGGTGTCGTTTCAGATTTTTCCCACTCGTGCTCAGCGGGAGTGTTGTGTGTCAATTGTGTGTTTGTTATCTGTGCCTGCTGTGTGCTGCCTCGCCTTTGTCCTTGGTGAATTTGGTGACGCTTCGCTGCTCCTCTCTTCTCTAAAGGGCTAGTTTGTAAACTGGTAAACTTTGGTTTAGGGTTGGGATTTGGATTAGGACTAGGACTAGTTTGGGGTAAATACTGAAGAGAGAGATGGTTTGGAATAGGGGTTATGCGATGAAGTGTAGTGATGCATATTTCTGTGAGTGTGAGTGCATGCGTGGGTGTTGGAGCAGGTCTGTGTGTGTGTGTGTGTGTGTGTGTGTGTGTGTGTGTGTGTGTGTGCAGGGTAGTGATTTGCGGTGTGCTCAGATTTTCCCTTCTTCAGGGCTCATCAGTCCCTCCCTGGGAAACAGATACACTTAGTCTTGCCACTGGCTGCATTGTCCTCCCTTAGGCTGGCACACACACACACACACACACACACATGCAAAGAGCAGATGTGCAAAAGTAGGCAGACACGTGTATGCAGGCATACATACAGAAAAGTTCAACAACATACTGTAGGCCTATACACACACACACACACACACACACACACACATCATAAACAACACTGTGTGCAAAGACGCATCCTGTCGCCTTGTCACCTAGTTAGAAATGATCCTCATCAGGAATTTATTTCAACACAATTTGCAGAATACAAAATTTAATTTGATGCAAGCCGGTCAGTGTGCTGCAAATTCTAAGCAAGGCAAATTACATTGCAGTACAACCAAGACAACAAAAAAAAATTTAAAGCAGTGAAGGGAACGATAAGTTTCAGTCAGTTCCTTATTGAGACGTAACTAGAATGTGTCCTATGCTTCCTCAGCACACATATTTCCTAGACGTTATAGGCTTGGCCTGATACCTGATGATATCAAATATTGCATTATTTTGATGACAGAGGATCATAATAATAAAGTTTGGAAGAAGTTTCATTACAAATGAGACGACTCCACTGCGTGCTACAGTGGATAATCCAGTCCCTTGTTGGGTGGGCAAGAGAAAAATTCCCCTTGCAGTCTAATAAGTATGGAGCTAAATCACTGCCAAACCCAAACAAACAAACAAAACATGTTGCATAGATGTCCTGTGATTCACTACCAAACACAGTGTGCTGTGCAAACACAAAGCACCATTAACAAATTAATGGATTTTGTTTTGCAAATACAAAACTTATCTATCAGACAAATACACAACAGTGACAGTGGCTGTTCTCTGCTCTGCTCATCCTCCCAGCGTAGCGATCTGCGCTTGTTTAAATTAACTCATAGCGCCTCCTTCTGTTGTGGAGGGCAAATTACATGGGACATTTGTGAGAGAATCCACAGTCACGTGGTATGCTTTTGTCTTGGCAAGAAATGATTTTTTTTTGTCTTTGTAGGAATTTTTTTTTTCTGTAGCATGATGGATTAGAATTATGTTGCATTTGTTTGGTACGTATGTTGGTGTTTTGTATTTGCAAACCACACTACTTTTGTTACTTTTGTACAACATGTTTTGTTTGTTTGTTAGGGTTTGGCAGCAATTTAGCTCCATACTTATTAGACTGCAACTGCATTTGCATTAACAGATCAGCAGCTTCTGCAACTATGTTATAATTCAAGATCCATACATTGCACCTTTGTGGCCAAACAGCCCTTATCCACAATATACAGCCCTCCATGTCATCAAAGCAGAAAACAAATCAGGTTAATAAGCCCTATGTTCTTAGTGGTGCACAATCTCGTATCTACAGCACTTTGAAATGGGCAGGTTTCTCCACCAAACTGGGTGCTGTACAGGAAACATAGCATATGGGATGGTTACACTGAGTCTGAGTGCCTTAGACTGTTTATTCCGCTCCTCTCGTATGTATTTTCACTGTCTCTTTGCTGGCTGCACAGCTGTTCCAACCTGTGTGAACACGAGTCCCATCTCTGCCATCATACCTCTCCGCGCTGCGTTTTATGGGCATTTGACGATTGATGTTTGGAAGTGTTGATGTTTCAGAGCTATTAAGTGCAAACAGATGCCGAACATTATAGTCGGAAAATTCGCTTGTGTATATAAGCCGGGATTACAGCCGCAGGCCCAGATAAAGGTAGCTCATGTATGAAATGCCAGAGAGTGAGTGGTAATATAATGTAGCCTGAGTGTGCTTAATTTCCCAATTTGCACATACAGTAGTGTACCTGGGCATTTGTCTGTTTGCATATCCCTCTTAGGCACATACAGGAGGCCTATGTTTATGCATATCAGTAGGGTCAAAGGTCATCTTTGGTTCTAGGTGTTCATTTCTACCAAAGGTGGTGAATAAACTGGAAACATGAAACACATCTCTTCCCGTGCAGCCAGAGGATTTGAGAACAGCACATTGTTATTTGACATGAATCAGGGTGAAGGGGGAAGCAAAACAGACATTTATTTATGAAATGATAGAATTTATGGCTTGAAGTCGTCGCAGTGGCTTGAAATGAATTATTTGATGAATTACATCCCTTGTGGTTCCTCCTTAGTTGCGGTGCTAATTACGGTGAGAAGCTAATTACGGTGCTGCGCTGAAGCCGTGATGAGGAATCCAATATTTTGGGCTTGGCTGGAAAACATGTCTGGCTCCGCTGTTTTTAGATCTCTATCTACCTTTAGTAGCATAACCGAGATTACCTCAGATGTGGCTTTTCTTTTTTCTTTTTTTCTTTTTTTATTAAAAATGATCCTTATGTGAAGACATTTTGAAAAAGGGATGGGTTTCTGCAGGCTAACGGCAGGTGTCCTTTTCTTCTTACAGCACAACGACAGAACATTAATAAACACAGACTTAAAAAAATGAGACAAGACACCTTCGTATTGGTTATGCATTTGATCCTAGTGTCCATAAAATACACGCATGCAGAATAGTGATATTTATACATCATGCCAAATTTATTTCAGAAAGGTAGAAACTAAAACTATGAATAATGGGGAAAGGAATATTAGAATTGCTTAACTATGTAAAAACAAGTAAATAAAGTGTCACATCCGGCCAGCAGTGAACTAGACAAAATACTGACTCAGCTCCTTCTTTCAGCAGGCATCACTGCTCTCTTCTGTCGCTCCTGGACATTAAAGGTGCTAAATTGCCAGTTTAGAGCAACATGAGTCGGTCAAATGAATGGGCACTGATCATTTAAGCTACTTGACCCCCCATTACCACGACAGCATCAAAGGCCTTTGTTCTGGACAGGAAGTAGACGGTGGTTGCCATTACTGCAACCAGGGCGTGTTGCACCCTTTTTTTTTTTTTTTTTTTTTTAAAGGAATAGATGCTTTGTTTTTGTAGTAGTGCCCAATGATATGCATGACAGAGAATGAGTTGGTAGAGAGTCAGGCTGAATAAACAGCAGCGCTCTGCCACCCACACGTTGAGCTTCCTGAGACAAAGTTGGCGCACTCCTCCCTGTTTCTCAGTAGCCTGGAGGACGGTCCTCAGCAGGTTAGCTCCCATTGTATCTGTAATTACTGCTTTCATCTTCTCTGTGCACCGGCTCAGCACTTGTAGCTCGGCCAAACCCATTTCATCAGATTAGACCCAGCAGGAACAAAAGGAACACGTCCTGCGTGCCCTTTCTCAAGTCACAACAACATGTCAATGCAGTGTGTGTAAAGTACTCAGAAAAAGTCAAATTTTTCAAAAAATCTTGCTCATTACATCTGTGGAGCGGTGTAAAGTTTCAGTTTCAGCTGTAGGTGTTTCCAGAGGCTCAAAAGCGTCGGTGCTACCAGCAGTTTGAGGGTGACAAATAGCGGAAGTGTCGAGGTGTTGCTGTGACCTCATGCTGAGAGGTGAGAGGATGTTTTGGTTCCCTCCTCCATCTTTCTATGCTCTCTATCTGATTTCCCATCTACACTGGCCAGTCAAAAGGTGCTTTTGATTACCGGGGAATGATGTGTTTTCCCAGCTGCAGACGAAGCTGCTGGCTTTGAGGTGCTCAGGTGGTGCAAGTGGAGACTGTATAGGGACAACAACACGGGGCTTGTTGCTCCTACCTGCTCAGCTGTGCAGGATAAGATCATATCAGCACTTAGTAACATGTAGCACACGGAGCTTCACTGGTGCTCCTGGCTCAGGCCTGGAAGAAGTGCCAGTTGTGGGAATTAACATCTGATGTGACTTCTAGTTGGAGGTTGACTTTGTGCAGTAGGGGGTCCTCCTGTAACTAAATGGTCACGGGCTTTTTGCCACTGTTTATATCAACAGCCACAGGTCCTGTTGAAGTGCCTTTTAGCAAGATACGACTCACTGTAAACCACCGTGGGTCATGGCGTGAGCTAAAATGACTAAAACCTACAATCCAGAGAATTCTTTGAACATGCTTCATTCATTTCATTTTGATGAAAAAACACTCTGCTGTTTAGTTTAGACACCATCCCATAATAATAAAGACATGCAGTGCAGATCAGAGCCCGACCGATATATTGGTCAACAGATTTTACTGGCAGATAAGCAGATATATTGGACAATAAATTTTTTTTTAAAATGTAAAAAATATGCCATTACATATCTTTGTCACAAGTGTTTGATAACCATGTTTGACGGATCGTCGCAAAAAAATGCGTGTATCCATATTTATATTGGCCAATATATTGATACCAGAATTTTTTTTACTACCTAATACCAGTATCAGCCTCAAAAATCCAGTATGGGTCGGGCTCTAATGCAGATGGCGGCTTTTAGTATTTCTTCTTTAAGATTTAACTAATGAATGGCTTGTAATAGATAAAGAAGCAGAAATTTATACTTCTGTGACTGCAGACATGCTTTTGTATAGAGTACTGAAAAATGAAAACCCTGTGCCATTGAATACAGACAACAGAAGACATGCAGACCACAAAACACAGTCTGAGTATGCTTGATGTGAATGAGATTCACATACCAGAATAATCCTGCATTGCATCAGTGATTAAAACAACAATCATCCACACTTTTGGCAGTAGGTCATGTTGTTATGACATGTTTTTGACGCTCTCTAATGAGTAGTAAAGAGTACCGCTTTATTGCAAGGTAAATAACAAAGAGTCAAATTACTTTCCTCAACCCTGAGGGACTGAGATGATAAAGACATGAAACTTTCTCTCCTTCAATAGCACCTGACGACTGGCCCTCTGTCTGATAGCGTGACCCCTGACTGAACAGCTTGTGCTCGTGAAGGCTGAGGGTGCAGAGTGTTAACAGACGAGGAGAAAAACTATAGGAAAGCAAGCCCACCTGACGGCAGCTGCACAGAAAGGCCTCAGACGTCTCCAGTGCACTTGACTGCACGAGCACAAGCCGTGGAGGCTCTCTTGCTGTGCCCGACCCCAGAGCACAGAGGCTTTTCTGTTGGCTACAAGCAGTCGCTGTGTTCGTCATTAGGCAACACCTTTATTTACAGGGTCACAAATTTCTAGCCACCAGAAAGAGCTCACTGGCTGTGAAACTGCTTTACACAGGGGTCCGATTGTGTTTCTCACAGATTTCTGTCCTTAACCCGAAGCAGAGGTGACTCTCATTTTTCCCAGTTAGGGGACAGCGTGTTTGTGTGGCACCTCACATCAGTGAGAAAGGCAGATGAGGAGGAAGCGCTCCTAATAATTTCCACCACGGTGGCCAAACAGGCGCTATGCCCACAGCATCAAGAGGAACTGGCCCCCTGCCAGGGCTGAGGCCACGAACCTCTTCAGACTTTGATAGATTCACACGACTATTAATCAGCCAAGGAGGGGAAAAGATAAAGGAGGATCTCGGAGGCTGGTCTTCGCATTGTGCTTGTTTTTACTGACTGGCAGATTTACTGTCCAAAGACGAACGGCTGGATTCCGCTTGTTAGCAGCTCATGTGGATGTTGGAACTGGATTCCAGGTTGCGGTGAAGTTAGACAAACAGCGCGTGGGACACTGATGAGACTCTTAATGAAAGTATGCAGCACCCATTTAAAATATTCACACTCTCAATCTTCCAATTTTGAAAATGCCTGTCTCTTTGTGGGCTGTTGTGATAGTAGGCTTTTTAAACCCAGTGCCATAGTTTACAGTGGAAGCACATCATTATCTAAGACCTATTTGCTTTGTTTAGGTTCATTTGAAGAAGCAAATCAGTTGCCTGTCGTTACATGAAAGTCGTACACGCTGAACAATTTTATGTTGATTAAATGTTGAAAAGATCCAGGCTAACACGGGGCTGCATGCTGTAGGGTTTAGATCTTCTGAGCTATATGAAAAACAGTAAACATGACCCGGTGCATATGAACTTCTCTGGTGCTTTTGCTTGATGTTTGCTGCATATTGCATCACTTGCATATTTTGTTTTGCTACCTCTGTAGAAACCATTTGAAAAACATCTTCCACAAACCTGAAAAATGCCCGAGTGAAGCCATCCGTCAAATAAACATGCTGCCCTCATTAAATGTTAGCTTGTGCAGAGCGGTGCCGTTCGCCTGGTACCAACTGCTGCAAGAGCAATCGCAGTCAAATATTAGTCATAAAATAATAATTTAATGGCATTGCTTTCTCAGCTGCACTTTCCCTCAGTTTGACTAATTTGTCAAATAAAAATTGTTTTATTTTTATGTTGCTGTACTCGAGTGCCTGCCAGAAAATAGTCCCTCCTTACCCATGTTGCCTTATCATATTTTTCTTATTTACTCAAGTCACTAACGAATACGTTAAAGCAGTTAATATTAAGCTACTTTATACAAGCACGTTTAGAATTAAAAATGATTAAAATAAATAAATAAATAAATGTTAAAATATCCAATTAGATTACAGCACGCATATAGAAATAATTAAAGGTAATACAGACTTTAAGACACCAAAACAGGCTGGACCTCAAAATTAGACTGTAAATCTCCTCGAGGAACGTCCATATTGACAAATCATGAGCAAACTGTTGACGCCACACTGATGTGAGGTTTGATATCAACCCAGTCGCCATAATAAAATGCTGCCATTTAAGGCCCGCACACCTTGATCAGGTAAATCCGTTCCAACCAATCAGCATGAAGCCCTTAAATGGCTCAGGTGTGAAAGAGACGAGCTGAAACAAAAACCTGCAGGACAGGGGGTTGTTGAGGACAGGGTTGGGAACCACTGCTTAATACTATGTCACACAACTTGAAAATGCAACATTTCAATGTATCCTTGGTTTGCAGAGACCAGAGGGATGAGACAAAAGCATCTAATGTTGGTGAATCCAGCTTTCTCTGGCTGTCGAGGCAGCTGTTTGTGCTTCTCTTTAGGTTTCAATTGTCACAAATAGGTTGAATATACTGCTTCTCAGTTAATGCTGTTTATCAGAGCTCCATTTTGTGATAGGACAGGTCTGCTTTTACATAAAACTCTTATCTCGTGAAGCTTTAATGGCTTGGTTGACAAATGAGACTTCATATACCTTACAATGCAGCTGTTTAGAAGTGGTGAACAAAGGACTGTATTGCTCTGCAGTCTGGATCAGGCTCAGTGCTTTGGGTGAGACAGTGTGCGGTTTGACATTTTACGGCTCAACGTGAGCATTTAGTGGAATTATGTGCCCTGGTACAGTATCTAGGCTGCAGGGCAGGAGCTCCTCTGTCCTGGAATGTAACCCTAACACCGAGCCCCCAGGTTTACGGCCCTTTCTGCTTCGCTTGAATGCCACATCGCTGGAAGCTCAAGCAGGAAGTGTTTGTCTCTGACAGGTGAGACCGAGAAGAAAGAAGAGCCAGGAGACCTGAAGAAACACAGAACATGTTTGTTAGAGTTTGTTTGCTTGATGTTGTCATTACACAAGAGATTCGATGATTTTTGCGTAGCGCACCTTTAAACTCACAATCATTAAAACTGTGAAATTGAGAACCATGTAGACTCAGCCATCAAATTTTATTTATTTATTTTTGTCAGCTGAGTCTAAATGGTCCTCTCTCAAATCAGCAAGTTTGATTTGGCTGTTGCCGCTTTAAAGGTGCATGATGCAAAATTGCCAAGGGTGGATGTAAGTGAGGACCATATGGACTCAGTGATAACATCACATGCTGATGTCATGTTTTTTGAAAGTGGAGTCTAAACGTCATCGCTTCAGTCGACCCTCAGCAGTTTTCCACAGTTATCAGACTACCCTTACAAAGGGTTTATGAATGATTTATAGTGAGGTTATTAATTGGTTTGTACTCACTATAGATCATTAACAAACAATTATACAAATTTTATAACATATTATGACAACATTTTATTTCATACATAGCTACAGGCTCACTATTTGGCAACATCACGTTACTGCTGTGCTGCATGTATTCAGTTCAGTCTCAGTTTTTGCTAGTTTGCTTGATCTTGTCCAAAAGTCAGCCTGCATCAATTTGTCAAAACTTGTTTAATTGTTAATTAATGACCTAAGTGTGATTAAAGTGTGTACAACCTAATTAATAACTTAATTACAAATCCTAAACCCTTTATTGGCTAGTCTTACTGTGAAGTGGTACCCCTTTAAGTTTCTCACTCCTTAAAAAAAAAGTGCTATTAATTTTGTGCTGTGAGTCATTTAAGAGGGGTTGTCACTGTGCACCTCTTTTTTTTTTGGAACAAAACTCCGTCTATTTTGGGTTCCTGGGCTCTATGATGACCCACAGCCGTCCTGTTCATGAATTCAAGATTCTTCAAACAAGGAGCCGACTGTCTGGCCCCCGCCTCCCGTGTTCCTAAATGAATTGTGCATTGAGTCTTGTGAGGAACCAACACGGACCGTCTCACACCCTCTCGTCTGAAAATTCCCTGCTTCGCTCGGTGCCAAAAGCCCACTTTGACATACCGCAGGGTGTTGGGATTGGTGTGGGGGGAGGAGGAGGAGGAGGAGGAGTTGGAGGAGGAGGCGAGTGTCATGGGTGTTGATTTCTCCCAAACCGCTGCCAAGATGCCCTGCAGGGAGCTTCTCCTCTACACTTTGAAGAATTGTATTTGTTTGATACCTTTTAAAACGCAGCCAACACAGATTTTAAAAAAAAGTCTTTGAGGAGTGCCAGAGATTGAATACCGTGATGTAAAGATGCAACATTAGCAGTAATATAAGAATTAATTCACAGTCATATCACACAATCAGGTCATAGTGGCTGCATAGAGGCTGTAGTTTCTCTGATGGGGTATCCATTCACACCAGATATACTTGAGTTTTCAACTTCCTCTCCTTGTTTCTGTCACCTCCATGTACTCTAGGCTTCAGACGACAGATGGCAGCATTTCATGATCTTTCTCCTTTTTGGCCTGCAGTTTGGTTCAGACTGCATGAGGGTCTCCAAAATGTCAACTCTGCAACAGGGAAAAACTCACTTTTTTATACCATGACCACCATGCATTTCTGTGTTGTATGCAGTATCCTTTGAAAGGGGTTCTTCTGGCCCCATCTGAACCATGTAACCTGGAATTAAAATCACCCGATTACAAAGTTTGCAAAGTTTTCAGATGACAACGTTGATGTTCACTTTCTGCAGGACTCTTTCTTCACGCCAATAATTGTTTCCACTGTTGCTGTTTCCAAGCGAGAAACTTGTGTAAGAAAAAATGGCCAGGATTACCCATAAGTGATGATAAATAACTTATATAGTGGTGTTAATACTAGTTCCTGTTTTGAATACACATGAAAATAAAATGCAATACTTACTCAACCATTTGCGCTGTTTTCTGCTCTCACATTCCACTATTTCTTTGCGTTCATACAGTAACGTGTCTGAGCCTTGCAGTGCATGTATTGCTGCCATCTGCTGGCCCATTTTGCTACTGCAACTTCATCCCAGTCTAAACATGGATGTATTTTTCAGCACTGCCTGTTTTAAGCAGCTGGGACTTATGAATGACTCTGAGATCATAGTCTTTTTAGTGAAAGCTGCTTGTTATCTTATTATAAGACACGAGTGCACGTGCATGTATGTTTGAATGAGAGGGAAAGAAAGAAAAGTAAAATTGCAGTGGGAGGTAAATGCAATAAAGTGAGACTGTGTGTGTGTGTGTGTGTGTGTGTGTGTGTGTGTGTGTGTGTGTGTGTGTGTGTGTGTGTGAATGTGTGCGTGCGTGTGTGCGTGCATGCGTGTGTGGGAGGGAGTGTTGGTTGCAGCTGTGCTAAATTACCAGTTGAGGGTCTAAATCTCCCGAACCTGAACTAATCACCACGGCAACAAGATTCCTCCAGCCAGAGCTGTTTGACTGCCAGGGGACTCTGTGTGTGTGTTTGTGTGTGTGTGTGTGTGTGTGTGTAGCTGAAGCCTAGGCAGTTCACTGAAAAAAAAATCAGTTTTCTGCACTTTTTTCCATTCCTGCACGAAATTTCTCAGACGTATCATCTTGAATGAAATATTTCACCCCCAAACAAGACAAATCCCAGTATTTTAATTGAATAAATCTTGCGTCTTTCCCCACATGGAGCTCACCAGCGAGGCACAAAGTTCATACCTGTCACCAGCACGTATTCAAACAGTGATTGGTGGCAATTACATCTTTACAACCACTATCTGAAGACAGTAAGTGTGCAGACCACCCACTTCAGGCTAATATTTTATCCATGACACTTCTCTCCCTTCCCCTGCCTCATTTCACCTATTCTCTCTCTCTCTCTCTCTCTCTCTCTCTCTCTCTCTCTCTCTCTCTCTCTCTCTCTCTCTCTCTCTTTGTCGCTCTCAAAGCCTCACACACTTTCAGTCCAGGCACATCAAAGTTTCACTCTCACTCTACTTGCCTGCAAAACTTTATCCAATAAATACAAAGATGTGTGTGTGTGTGTGTGTGTGTGTGTGTGTGTCTGCTAAGGCTTCAGAGGCCCAGTCGACAGGATCCTCTCATTGTCTCTCTTTTCATTCGGGATATCGTGTTTCTCTTCCCATGCTTGTTTCCCTTGGGGAGGCCGCACAGTTCACATGCTCAGGCACACGCTCATTATTCATGAAACACTCATGGACACACACGCGCACACGAACACACGCACACACACACACACACACACACACACACACACCTCCGCTGTATGCGAGGTTGTGTGTATAAGTGAGACTGCAAAACACACTTCACTGAATATCTCTTTCCAGAAACCTCACAAAGCTCTAATTTTTGGTTTTCTTGGAGCAGATTTTGCATTTTTATGCATTCAAATGCAATATTTCCCTATTGCACATGTTGACCCCTCTACACACACACACACACACACACACATATTATGCACATTCTGAGTTAATTTAGGTTTCAGTTGTTTGGGTCAGTGGCTTATAGAAAGAAGAAATCCAAGCTAGAACCCATTAATAGTGTTGAAAATGCAGATGTTGGTGAGGTTGGTTGCATTTCTGGGCCTATTTTGTTGGTTGGTGATAAATTTTTTCTCAGTCCCGTGGATAACTGACCAGAGACAGTGTGATGTAGCAAAAAGGCAGACAGGAGTCCAGCGGAAACATCAGAGTCTAAAAAGATAAAAGTTTATACAATAACATTAAAGTCCAAATATGCAGTACCATGGCAGTACTGTTACAATGGAGTGTGATAGCTGAATATGTTGTTGCTAAAACATCTACAGGTGTTAAACTTCAGGTTTTGGTGTCAGTCACTCTGGATTAAAAAGCAACAACTTCTTTTTGCACTGATGCTCAACTGTGATCATAGACATGCATCAAAATTCACAAACTGGTTGGCAGTGATGTTTACCCATAGCGCCATCTTTGATTAACAGCAACAAGTTCAGCAGAAAAGGCAGGTAGAGCAAAGTAACAGCACTTTATCTCAAAATAACCCCTGGAATGTGTTGAGGATCACACATTGATGATATATATCTGTGTAACAGTGTCTGAGGCTGGAGTTTTTTCCTTTTAAGCAGAGATTATATTCCCACTGGAGCTATAATGTGTGTGTGTGTGTGTGTGTGTATCTGTGTGGGCGTTTTGTGTGCACTTGCGCGTGTGAGCACATGAGCAGGCCGACATGCACACGACCCCTGGACGAGCTATAGGTGCATGTGTGTGCATAATATTTCAAATGGCAAGTCCGACACGGCTCGAAAATTCACACCCCTGCAGCCACGAACCCATAATGCTTTGCTTTGTTTACCTGCCCTGCCCCTGGCCCTGAGCAGGTCATTATGGCTGACAACTAAAACTCATGAAAAGTGTTGGGAACATGAGGGACACAGAGGGAGGGAGCAGGCAGGAGTGCTGACTGTATGTGGGAGAGGTGGCAGGCCTCTGATACTGACATACTGACTGTGTGTGTACAGTGTTCAGGAAAAACTAGTCTGAGAGAGAAAAAAAATGCTGAAAAATCTGTAAAGGTTAACCAAAAGTACTTTAAAATATATATATATATTTTTTTTTAAATTAAATGTTCTGTCAGGGTTTTCAAATCATGAATTCATTTTTTTAAAGGAGCTCTTATTTTGAAGCTGGCAAACAACGAGCCATTGTTTCAAATGCTTTAAAATTTTTGAGCCGTCAGCGTACTTGAAATTTCACAGCGACAAGTGTGTGTGTGTGCGTCTGTGTGTGTGTGAGAGAGAGAGAGAGACATTCTCTGTAGCATTTTAGATAACATATATCAAGGCACAGACAACACACCCAGGGAAATACAGAGCCGGCATTGTCTCAAAAAAATGTTTCTGCTTTACATACAAATTTTCAGTCCTCAGATGGGTGAATTTGACATCAGACCAACATTTGTCTGGCATTCTACTTTAGAGAATTATATAAATCTTATTAAAGCATCTGGCAAAAAAAGGAAGTCTATTTTTCTGCCCTAAATAACCTCTCTTAGCACCTTCCCTTTACATTATTTGTGTAATAGTTGACATGTTTGGTTGATGTACCAACACATGTTGCCAACACAACGTTTGTGCAGTCAAAGTATCTCAGCAGCATGCATGTTGTGGCTCAGTATTTCATAAAGACATGTTCATGGGTAAAGACAGATCTGTGAGATGTCAAGCAGGGGTTTTGGGGTAAAATGCAGCCAAATTAACCCAGTGACACCTGACTAGAGTTCCCTTTAGGCTATTTCTTCCAAAAATACTTAGAAACTAACTCTTTGGCAGATGAATCTGCATTTATTTATTTATTTATTCACTCATTTATGTATTTACTCATTCATTTATGTATGTATTTTGTCAGAAAGGGTGGGCTCTCAGCATTTTTCTTTTATTTTTATGGACTTTTTTCTTGTTTTTAGTTTTTGAATTTTTTGATGATTTTGTCTTTGACTTTGCATACTTTTGAACAAATGCCTTTTTAAAATTTTCAGCTTTTTTTTTTTTTTTTTGGTATTCTTACAAATATTTTTTTTATTTACTAATTGCATTTGTAACCATGAGAGTGCGCTTTCCAAAAAAACAAAACAAAAAAAATAAACACTTTAAAGGCCAGAGTAGCAATTTTCAATAATAATAATGATAAGAATAAGAAAAATAAAGGGAATTTTGTGTGCTGCTGACACATTTAAGACTTCAGAGGGTTAACTGGTGGATAAGGAGGTGACTCATGTTTCCATTGTTGATCTGTCTTGAGAACAATCAGTGAACCACAAAGTCATTTTGTGTAATGGCTTGGAAAATGTTAAAAAATAAAAAATAAAAAAACAATTATCTGTACCCTTGAAACACTCACATTTGAGCTATCTGACAGTTTGTTTCACACACTTGTGATACTCTTTTCAGCCCTGAAAGTGACTGCTGACAGCAGTATTGTTGTTTCATGAATGCACAAACGATCAATATGTGGCAGTTTCCAAACCTCCGAGTGTCATGCAGCGTGGGTGTGGGAGGTCTGAGCGCTGGAATGTGTAACAGCTGGACGTCCTAGCTTGGCAGATGAGGCGGGTAGCGGCATGATGGGGGCACTCAGGGCCATGTGGGGGAGGAAGAGCGGGACGGGTGCAGGAAGGGGGGGAAGAGCCTCCCTTATCCCCCCCATCTGTGAGAACCTGGAGCTGGTGCAGCTTCCGAGGTTTTTCTCCGATGAGGCAATAGAGTCCGTCCCAGGGGAGGAGAGCTTAAGACATCGATCCAATCAGATACGCCCTCCTCCTCCTGCCACCTCTCCTTCTCAGCTGCTGTCTTTCATTCATCCCTCTCACGCTGTCCACTTCGTACCTCTCCTGCTGCTGCTGTATCTCCTCTTTGCAGCCTGGTTCGGTTCATGTGACTTTCCCTCCATTTAAACACCATAATCCTTTCCTACTAATCAAAAATACCACACAGAGCCACAGGTTACCACAACAAAACCATAAAATGAGCCACAGGTACTTGGTTTTACATTGTGGTGCTTTTTTTGTGGTGTCCTTTGAAACGTAGAGTATGCTTTGTGTTTAGTGTGCTGTATGATAATTGTGCTTTGTAACATGCTTTGCAGTACTTTGTATTACTTTGTGATATTTTGCAGTATGCTTTATTTTACTTTGCATTACTTTGTGATATTTTGGAATATGATTGTGGCAGTTTGTGGTATCAAAAGTACTTTGTGTTCTGATGTATACCGCTTTTGCATTTTCAGGTAGTTTGCGGTGTGATTTGTGTTATCATGAAGCACATTGTGGTTAGATTTGTGGT
The DNA here is from genome assembly GCF_902150065.1 of Myripristis murdjan. NCBI lineage: Eukaryota > Metazoa > Chordata > Actinopteri > Holocentriformes > Holocentridae > Myripristis > Myripristis murdjan. Next base: position 7,762,148 of record NC_043981.1, read on the forward strand.
ACTATTTTGAACTGAAAAATACCACAAAGAATCAAATGTTTCCAAGTTTGAAGTACTTTGCGGTGTCTGTCGTGGTATTTTGAGGTACTTCATATAATATTTAAACTAATGCATAGATTGAAGGAAGTGGCAGGAATACATTTGTACTGTGTAATGTGCTTTGTGGTACTTTGTGCTATCCTGTTTGGCACTATGTGACACTTTGTGGTACTTGATGGAACTTGTGTGTGATTGTGTGGGGTGGCTTTGATCATAAGTAACACACTTTCCTTGAGCCATGGCAATAAATCAAATAGACCAGACCCCAAAGCTTTTAATACACTGTAACTCGATTCTTCGTATTTTCAGAAGCCCCCTTCCTTCTGTTGTGGTTAGAAACAGCAAGTTAAATCTTTTTAGTTCTGCTCAAGGTAATCACCAGCTGTCAGCCTCAACATTAATGGTCTTTTATACCCACGGTGTCATACTAAGCTGTCAGCTGCTACATCCTCTCAAGGCTTGGATGAAGTTCATCTTCATGGGTGGGCCCCTTTAACCCCTCCCCACTTCATTCTTCCATGCATTTGCCTTTTCCACATCAATCATGCACTGTTCAAGTTTTACCTCTCTTCAAACCTCAGTTTCAAAGTTAATCAGATTGCAGATTTCTCTCCAGTCCATCAAATCAAAGCCAGACTTGTGGAATTAAGTTTTAAGAGCTTTAGTTCAGCCATGACTCACTGGCAACACAGGTGGCCACATGTCCTTCCTCCCTTTAGTAGTAAAGATTTAATGTTTTTGGCACTGGAGGCATTCTGATCCAGAGCAACACAGAATGACCCAGCACCCAGCAACTATTTTGATGTTGAAGACAATAGATGTCGGTACAATGAGCTGAATCATCGGCAGCTGTGAAAATGCTTGGTGCCAAAATGAACTTGAGATGCTTTACTGGCCCTTAAGACATGCCCGACTGGTTGAACATGAACATGAACTGAATGAACATGAACTGAATCAGCTACATTTTATTATTGTCTATTATGAACACATTTTGAAAACTCCATATTTTACTGAGGTTATTTCTGTGCAGAACGGGTGTGTCGTTGTGGTAAGGTGAATGCCTGCAAGCATGTTCTCCCTGCTGGGAATGGTCTGAGGGGACCTACTCATCAACTTGTACAGGGGAGGAGTCGCAGTGTGAGATGGAGCAACTCTGATTAGCCAATGACTTCCATCTCCACTATGGCAAGCCTGCCTACACACCGGGGTCTCCCCCTGTCCATGCAAGTGTGTGCGCTGGGCTGTGTGAAGGGGTTCTGCAGCAGCCAGAGTGGATGGACTGAGTGCACAGGGAGCTTTGCTAGAGGGAGGGTCTGTGCGTGTGAGCTGAGATTTTATGTGTGTGTGCATTCAGTCAGTGGTAGCTCAATGGCCCTCGGACATCTTGGATTTATCTGTTGACCCGCTGGCTAACAGGTGGAGTTTGGGAAACAGTGAGGCCACTGTTGGACTACTGTTGTTCTCTGTGCACACTGAGACACTTGGAAGAGTGTTGGTAGAGCAAGCAGCATGCTGAAGATCCAGTTCCTTCTGCTGGTTCTGTATGTTGGGGGCTTGGAGGCCTGGTTGTGGTGGAGTGATCCAAATCAAACCAAGACCCCAGCAGACACAACATCGGCACCAACAGCAGCAGAATCCGCAGGCAACTCAACACCCAGCAGCGCAAAGAAGGAGGACTTGGCCGGGGTTGGTGCAGAAATCATGAACTTGGCCAGTGGAATCCGTAAGTTTGTTAACACGTGGGACACGACCCCGACCACTTGGACTAGTAATGGAGAACTGGCAGAGAAGGTGGAGAACACTAACAATAACATTTCGGGTAATGTGAACAGGTCCATAGAAGAGAGGGTGGAGGAGGGGTATGGTATAGGGTCAGGGGACGGGGCTGGGTCAGGATCAGGGTCCAGGGCTGATTCTGGGTCTGGGTCAGGTATAGAGTCTGTTTCAGGGACTGTTGAAGGGTCAGGCATCACCATAGAGCCAGATGTTGAAAGTGGTGTAGTCCTGCCCACCAATTTAACTGGGATTGTCGATGATGTTTCTAACATCACTGGAACTGTTGATGGTGTCTTGAAATCCACATTAACCCCCCCTGTTAGTCCCATCAATCATTCAGATTCAACTTGTCTGCCTGTGCCCTCTGATTGGCCCATTTGCTCTGGCAAAAGGTCGAAGTATTTCATGCTGCCCAACTTCTTCAACCACACATCTGTGGAGGAGGTGGGGGTGGTCCTACAGGAGTGGGCCTGGCTGTTAAGGGCGGGGTGTCACCATGGCACAGAGTGGTTCCTCTGTCTCCTGCTGGCACCCAGGTGCCCCACACCCAACACCACGGCACCCACCCCATTGCCCGCCCAGTCACCCACTGCACACCCTTACCTGCCTTGTCGCAGTTTCTGCCACGTGCTGCAAGACAGCTGCTGGGCGTCCCTGGAAAACGGGCGGCTCCCGGTGGAGTGTCACCTCCTGCCTGACAGGGAGCCCGGGCATCCACCATGTGTGTCAGTTAGTAACCAGAAAGGTAACCCCGGCGGGTTAGAATGTATCCTGTGTGGCGATACATTTTGAATCCGATGTCACGCCTCTTTTTGTCGTCGATGTCTTTGCGTTAGTCTGTGTGTGTGTGTGTTTGTTGCAGTGTTTTGTTTTAGTCATACGCCCACCTTTCAAAACTGCAAGAATTGCTACAAACTGCTTTCTCAGATTTCTTGGCCAGTCACCTTATCCATTGTAAATGCTTGGCAGCCGTTCATCCTGTTGTAAATGTGGTGCTGCAGATGATTTGTCTTCTACTGTGGTGTCACTAAGTCCGCTGCACATGTTTAGAGTAGTGGCTTTACTGCATAAGCATGCCTCAGATCACACATGACTGGTTGCATGCTACCAACATTTCATCGTCTTGTCAACTGCACAATTTGTGTTGAATTTCATCCTCATTAGCACGGTTTCAATGCATAACATGTATATATATATGTCATAACTCTGGAATGGTCAGCAATAGCAATGTTACCGGTTCTTTGATAATAATTATTGCTACACTGATAATTTGTTGTAACAATGATTTACCTCTTATTGAATTTAGACTTTTGAAGCAAGCTAATGCAAATAGATGAATAGATTATCTTGAATTCAACACTATTTGGAGCACTAAACATATGCAGAGAAACATGCAAGCAATATTGCTGCCAGACATACCATGAAATGTTGCTCTCATCGGTGGAGCAGAAGGAAACGGTTGGAAATGGAATGCATACGTGCATCCAAATTCATTCTTGTTGCACAGAAAACCGATAAGGATAACTTCATTGATGTAATTAACAAGTGTCCAAGGGCTTGCATGATACTTTTTTTTAGTACAGGATAGGAAAATGGTTAAAGTGTGCAGTGTTCAGAGGCCATTGTCTGAGTATTATCCTTCAAGACCGGAAGTGTTCAAGAGGCCCAACTTTATTGGCTCCATAAATTTGACATTATAGTGTATTCATTAGGGGATAGATTGTTGTACTATGGTGTATTCATCAGGGGTGGATTGTGTAAACTCTAAAACATAAAACAATCTCTATCATGTCATTTGTTTTCCCGTGGGCATGTTCTGATGTAAATGGCCTGGATTTTAAGTGGCAGATGGTTTTGTGATTTTCCATGTGCCACTTTTACCAAGTAAGGCTTTTGTTTGGATAACCTTTCAACTTAAACATAAACCACACTCTTGGAGACTAAATTTGGAAGGCCCTTTGCTATAAAACATACAGTTATGTGTGTGATGTGGTGAGACTGGTAGAGTGTATGTTGAGTTGTACGCTGCTGAGTGGTTAAAATATTTCAGTGAATGCATGTTTTCTTGTGCACCTGTTATCCAGGGCTGAACATACAAGACCTGTCATAAATTGGCCATCCACGTGCACACTTTTGATTTACATTGTGCTGCTGCACCTGCCAAGACAGGATATTAAACATCACTGTGCTTTTCATTGCACAGTTTTGATTGGGTGTGAATTCCCCAACACCTGCATAAGCCCATACATTAGCCCACAGAGAGAGAGAGAGGGAGAGAGATCGAAAGGTGTGAGATGTGAGGTTGAGCTAAAATACTTTCAGCCAAATTGTATGGCCTGAATGCATCTTGAGGATATGTTCTGTTCATCAGGAAATGCTCAAGAGACTGATCCATTGATTGTGTATTCGTACTTATTGTTCTGTGTTTATGATCTAAGAGAGAGAGACAGCATTTATTATGGGAGATGATGCAGATATATTTATTATTTCCTTAGCATCAGGCTAGTCGGTCTATAATCAGTCCATTGCTCCTTCATCCTGCCATCACAGTCTACCCTGTCATGCCAATCACCCTGATGCCAAAATCACACCACACATTTCCATGACTGTATTCTCTGATTATCATTGTTGATCATGCTGCACAGTCTGTAATCAGCTGGACTTGAATTTACCATTTGTCTGGATTTAGAAGGGGCCGCTGTTTCAGTATCCAGAGTTAGAGAGAGGGAAACAATCGCACCGTCTGATCCAGTTGCTCGGGCGGGGCAGTGATGGATGGCATTTATGATAGTGGCTGTGGGTGGGAAAATGGTCCTGTCCGGGGAAAGAGTGTGCCGATTGTGTCCTTGGTTTTGCAGAAAGGCCATGGGTGTCGTGGTTGATAACAAGGCAGCCTTGTGCCTGCGATGAGACAAGGCAGTTCGAAGGCTTCGCCAAGGGTCAGAGGTCACAGATCGTCGCCCACCCTCTCATGCACACAGCCGCTGCCAGTAGCAACACTTAATGGGTTGTAATTAAATGTTCTACTCTGTCTGTGCTCATCTTCTGACGCCCAGCCGAACAAAGCATGAGCGTGTGACAGAGACTTTTATGTGAGCAGGGAATTACCCGTTCCTTCACTCAAACTGGTTCACAGCAGGTCACTGCAGGACAAGCTGAGCTGTGTTCCTGAACCCCTGTCTCCATTTTGTCATACAGTCATGTTAATTAATCATGTTTTAAAGGAATACCTCAATGTTTTGGACAAAATACCATTTCCCCGACTTACCCAGACTGAGACAAGATGCTTGATATTATTTTCAGCTCTGTATGTCCAGTGGGCCGGCACCAGTGGGCAGCATTTCGTGTTTCGTGTACCTTTGAAAGTGCAAAGAAAGTAGAATGTATTATATCAGTCTGTCTGAAATTGACCCTAAATGCTCTAACCTCACACAGCCAGCTGGTGGTTTCATCAATCACTTTTGTTTCGGGAAACCATCAAGGCCATTCTGCAACCAGAGCAACACTGGAAGACGATGTCTAGAAGAAAATGTCTAGACCAGTCAGCGTCCTCGGAGCAGCCATGGATGTGGCTTAGGTGGTGACAACAGTGAGAAGACTCAGTGAACTGAATTCAAAAACAGAAATAACAGAAGAGGAAAGACCTACTTAGAAAGACAGTGGAAGATCAGGTCCCTCAGCCTCAGGCAGAATGCAGTTAGCTCAGGAAGATGAGAGACAAGTAAGTGTTTGGGTGTGAAGCTGCCCAACTGAGGGCGAGGAGGGTGGGACTAGCATTCCCCCTGGCTGCCTCACAGGGTAAAGTTGCATGCTGTAGCTTTGGAGGGCACATATTCACACGTTGCACTATTGGTTCTTAACAGGTTTTCTTTCAAACACTAAAATTTTTCCGTTCCCTGCGAAATGATCAGCCTACCCCCTGCAGCTCTGCACACAGAAAGACAATTGTTTTGCTGGACCTGAACCAAATGAAACAAACTCTCTCAAAACAGTCTCGATGTCCGTAAAAAGCTCGATAAGAAAAACTGATGGCATCTGACCTGAAGGCATTGCTTTCTTTCCCTAATCCCCCATCAGTCAGCTTTAATTGGCCACGCTCTCGGCTCGACCAAACATGGATTAAGGGCTGATTGGGGAGCGGAGGAGGGCGTAGCTGTCACAGCTGCGTCGCCACCGTTTGAAATGTTAACTGATGGGCTGAGGTTGAGTCTGCGTCGCCCCTTTCAGTAGCAGAGTCCAGTTGGTTGGGGCCCAGGAGGGTTGAGTTGCAGCTGGAGGTGTTAGTGGTTGAACCCAGGGGCTTATTGGCAGTGAGGGTCACTTGTTTGTGTGAATGGAAGCGTTGGGTTTCTTCCAAATACTGATTGTCTCTTATTCACTCAAAGGTTTCCCAGGGTTTAGTCGTTGAGCTTTTTTCCTCTTTTTTAAAATCGCAGCGACTATTCCTGGGATGAGATATTGTTCTGTTTTTCATATATAGTTTACAGATGTCTTTAACCATATTAGAAATAACCGCCAGGCAGGTGTGGTGGTTCATTTCAGGATAGCTGGCCCTTTTCCTTCTGGTGTGTAATTAGACAATGGAATTAGTCTGTTGTTCCTAACTGTTGCAGAACTCACATTTCCAAATATGGATGACGATTTTGAGATGCAAGGTAAAGTAAACTGTCCTCTACATGGCTGAGGTACTACGTAACTTTAAGGATGAGGTCGTGTTCTTGAAACTTTTGCGTGCACCAGACTAAATTAGCAAAGATTGCTTACACAAAATGAAAGTTAAACATTCTTTTATTTAATTATGGGTGGCTGAAAGAGAAGGTTTTTACATGTTTGGGCATAATAAGTCATCAAAAAGAGGAAGGCTGTGGCAAGGAGTCAAAGAAACTGAGGACAAAGTAATTCTATTGGCTTTAAAGTTGTAGTTCATCATTTTGTGCAGACAGAGAAATGGACATGCACTGCAAAAACACTTTCAGGATGTTGATGCAAGACAAAATAAGACAAATCAGTCCACAAACATTAAGAAAATGTACTTTTAACACCAAACTTTGAGGCAAAGAGGGTGAGTCACTAACATACATTAGTGGGGATGGGACCCACTTTTGTGCTTTAGGCTGATTATTACATGAAAATGTGGCCCAGGGCAGCTTTTAAGATAAAATGCAATTGTATCTCATTCATTGCAGAGCCAACTGCTTTTTTTTTAAGTCCCTCCTGTCTGTGAACTTCCCTCAGTCGTGTCTCTCACCACCTTAGGGAGGTGTCATATACGCCTCAACCTCTGAAAACCCTGTAGGAGACCATTAGTCCCAGGAGGAGCCTTCAGTATGTTTTAACTGGCATGTCAAGTCTATGAAGGCTTTTGGGACCGATGCTTTCTGTCTGCTCCATCCTATTGTAGTCCCTCATGGTCCACTTTCCCATGGATATCTGACACGCATTTCCCTCCTCTGTCTCTCTCTGCCCGTCCATCTGTCTGTCTCTCCCTTTTTTTTTCTCTTAACCACTCTCTCTCTCTCACACACACACACAACAGACCGGCGGTGTCTTTTCCTTACATCACTGGTGATACGGGCATTGAATTTCCAGACGTTGGAAGGCACAGACACTGTACAATAATCTTATGTAACAAAATACATGAGGTTAGTTTTATTTGCCAGTGCCTCCAGGGCAGTGATTGCTCTGATACTGTGTGTTGGGTCCTGCTAAACATGGAGAAGGGGGCCACAGTAGACAGGGAGACAAGCGGGGCACGAAGCCACAACCATCTGGATGATAATGACTGTTGTTTTGGGAGCGTGGTTCCCACGTTTGCAGGTTATGCCAGCTTCCATCTGTCCTGTGGAAAACAGCCAAGGGAGCAGCTGATCATTAACTTTGGCAGAGTTATTGCAGTGAAAGTCTTGTGGTTAGTCATTCATAATACTCTGTGATGCACAGATTACTTTTTGTGGCAACTCGCAACTTACCTCATCAGTTTTCCTGCTCCTATTATCCGTTATTTACTTTTTAAATTAGATTGCCATTATTTTATTTTATGTACTTTTTTTAAAGATGAAAACTGTCTCACTGTTTTAAAGGGATTTTAAAACCATTAACATTATCCTCAGCAGTTATATTTTCACAACATATTTTTGAAGTATTGTTAGTTACTTTTTAAAAGCCCATTTTTTTTTTCCATAAGAAAGGCCTGTGCTTTTGAAGGTTAAAACATATGCTCTTCTCTTTGTACTTTTTTTCACTTTGTCACATGATAAAGATCAAACTAAGAATCATGATCATTTCGTATGCAACTCTCATTCATACATTTGCCTTTTTAGCCATAAAACTAGAATTCATCCAGTCCAAAGCTCTGAAGCTTTGACGTAACCGAGCTTTTAACCAAAAAGTCATAGGTTTGAACCCCCGAATGGTTGGGAAAAGTGAATGAAAGTGCTCCTGGGCTCCTCACCTGCTTCATGGACTGTCAGTAGGCTGAGCAGCTCCCAGATGTGAGAGTGCAGAGAGGGATTTCTCTCAGTAGCATTTATCACATCATACATAGAAATTTAGGTTTCGTCAAGAGATTTACCCACCTGTGTTTGGCTGCATCTTCAGCTGGATCATCCATGTTGCCATGTAGGATTAACCAGTAGCAGGTGCCCTCAGTGGGAAGCTGACCACCCTGTTTGTCCCTTCCCATCTCTAATTAGCCAAAATCCTAGAGAATCCACCCTAAGCCGTAGCTGATGTGTTCGAGTAGATACTCACCAATGCCTTATAGGACTCTGCGTGTGTGTGTGTGTGCGTGTGTGTGTGCGTGCGTACGTGCGTGCGTGCATTTCAAAACATGTGTTTAGGATTATCCCCAGCCAGGGTTGGGTTGGGTTGTGTTTGGCCACTGCAGATGTGTTGAAAGTTGTTGTGCAGGGTGCAGACTGTTAGTTATGAACTAGTTATCTCATAAATAACTTTTCATGGCAGACTCTTGCTCAAACTAATGTGACCTCATTCTCAATCTACAACTGTCATCTGGAAGGTTCTGGCTGTAAGACAGTTGCTTAAACTTAATGTCTGATGCTCTGTGAGGGGTCAGTGGCTAATCTTTGTATAAAATGTTGTCTCAAAGAAATGCAGTTGCAGTCAGTCCCATTCCTGAGCAAGATGTCTTCAGTGTTTAGGTCAGTTTAATGAGCAGCATGAAAAATAAATTCATTCACTCTACAATTGGATCAGCCTGGTATTTTATAAATCATTGCAGCGCTGAAACAGTTTGTCCTTTCATCAGTTCGTCATCAATTTAGTCATTTAGATCACTCTGATGCTAAAATTACTTTTCTCTGTTCGTGTCATTGTAAAGGTAAATCTTGTTTTTTTTTTTTTTTTTTTTTTAAGCTGCTGGTTTAAGGAAGCAATTTGGCAACATCATTTTGATCTGAGAACTTCCAATGTGCATTTTGTCATCATATTGGACACCACATAGACTGAATTCCTAATTGATTAATTGAAAAAATAAAATATCTTGTTCAGTGGTGAAAATGGTCATTAGTTGCAGCTACTTCATTCTGTGGAAAAAGCCATGGTTATTCCCCTTATTTATTTTATAGCTACATAAATTGGCTTGTAATTACTGTGCAAATTGAGTGTCTTGGCTTTACACTTTAAAGGCAGAAGGAAAATGATAAGTAGATGTAAATACTGGTAATTATGGCTTTGGCTGTTTTGTGAAACCAAAGTCAAACTTATTTTTAGCACTAACCGGTGATGTTTGCTCCACCGGGCACTTCAATAATTAGGTGAAGCCTGGAAGTTATTTCTTGCATAATACTTGGCTGAAATAATGTAAGTAGCCTGTAATTTTCAGTCTATCCATCATTATGAAGGATGCACAGTAAATTTAGCTTCCTGTCCTGCTGTCGTCTCTCACTTTCGGTCAGTTGGCCTTTCTCTATCTGAGTTATGGCTTCCTCTGCCCCCTCCGACTGAAAACACTTACACTCAGGAAACCTAACAAGCTGTATACCATACTTTCACATCATCCGTAAAGCTTGGGAAATCCCTAAACGCGCTGATTTGTGTGACCCTTTAATGCACAGATTGGACTTTTTGGTTAGCGTCTCTCCACAAAAAAATCCCTGGTTATGAATCTGTCGTGACAGGCCGCCCTCAAGAGAGCAGTGTCTGCCAATCCAGAGGTTGGCTCCCCTGTGGTGCTGATTCATGTGAATTTAATAGGCAGCCTCATAACCGCTGCTTGTTTCCCTTCAGGCTATTTCAGTCTATGGGAACTGAATCATCAGCAGTTTCTGTCTATTAACTCCAGTCTCAGAAATGCCCTAACACTGATAAACAGAGACATTATAGAAAACAGGAAATTGGGTGTTTATGTGGAGTCAGCAGTATGTAGATTTGGGCATTGGGGGTCTGTGGTTTACTATTTGACCTGGAGGGTCATTGTGGTTTCGGGTTTGTTATTCCAGCACATTATGACCAGAGGCAGTTACCATGGTTGAGTTAGTTGGTGAAGTTCACTAATTGGAGGGGCTTTTCTAACTTGCTGCTCTTCCCAGACTGCAAATGTTACAGACTCTAAGAAGTCCAATTCATCCTGTCTGTGGATCATAAAATCATAAAGAAAATTCAAAATCTTATTTAAAACAAATGCTATAATTTAATTGTATGAGAAATGGCTAATTTGGTCTTGCGACTGTCACTCATATGGACAGCCATGTTCATACTGGAATTTTACAACATTGCCAAATATCCAAGTATCATTAATTTTGTGGTCACAGCTTATCAGGGAAACAAAGAACCAATAATAACGTAATAATTTCTATACTGGAATTTCCAAATAACTTGTGATTTGCTGATCATTTCTGTGCTTCACATTGACAGTTTGGGGAGTCATGCTGCCTTCAAGTGCACCTCATAATCCCCATCTTGTAAGACTGGAGGTTGTAAATACAACTTGTGATGCCTTTAAGCGCTCTTGGTTGGAAATAATTCCAAAGAGGCTCTTTTTAGTTTAGGAATCAATCTGCAGACCCTGGAAACGTTCAAAATACTAGTTGTTCATTTGGGATGCCAAACAATAACATTAGCTTTCATCATTGTTTCCATCAGTTGCTGACATGGTTTACAGGGTTTCTGCCACATCACTTTGAATGTTCAACGTTGTATTTACAACCGCGCTCTTCAGTCGGATTTATGGAAAAAAATACCTTCAGCTTCTGTCTCTAAATCCTGATTTCCTGTCTCCCCCTTCCCCTTTCCAGAGGAGACCGGCGTCTCTTTGCTTCAGCTTATCGGAGACCCTCCACCTGATAAGATCACCAGGGTGTACGGGCCAGGCGGGACCACAGCGTACCAGTTCACCCCGGCGGCGGCATCCGGCCAGCCGGCTCTCGCTCACGTCCCTAACCCCTTCTACCGCCACTTCTCCCTCCTCTTCTACATCAAGCCCTCCACCACCTCCGCCTCCATTCTCTTCTCCATCACCGACAGCAGCCAGAGGTTCATGTACATTGGCGTCAAGCTGAGTGCCGTCCGGTCCGGGCGCCAGCAGGTGCTGTTCTTCTACACTGAGCCGGACTCGGAGGCCTCATATGAAGCCGCCAGATTCGACGTGCCGAGCCTGGTGAACAGCTGGAGTCGGTTCTCGCTGTCTGTCTTCGAGGACCAAGTGACGTTTTACCAAGGCTGTGATTCTGCGCCTCAGACGGTGAAGTTTGAACGTTCGCCAGATGACATGGAGTTGGATACAGGGGCGGGGATCTTTGTGGGTCAGGCCGGAGGAGCTGACCCTGATAGGTTTGAGGTAATGTTTGATCTGCAGATGTAGGAATTATGAACTTGCATATAGAAAGCATCCAATTCCTATTAATCAAAGACACTAGAAGATTCATGATAACATAAATTTAGATCAGAAGATCAGACTAAACACATTCTAGATTATATTCTTTTACTGACATCAGAGGTGATACAAAACATCAGAACTGTCAGCTAAAAATTAAGCTCTATCATATCTTTGGTGATAATCAAAAAATTATCCCTTTTTACAGACTGGATCATCTTGATTTTAGTGATACTGAACGGTGAACTTAATGACAAAGTCAATTAAACTCAAGAGTACTGAGAGAGGAAATGCTCAAGTGCTGAAGAGATGCTTCTTGGTCATATTTCTGAGCACAGACAGTGATGAGTGAAAAACAGAAAGGAATGCACGTCCAAATATCTCCCAGGGGGCACGGCAAACTCAAATTATTACACTGTTTGCTAAAGGAGCAGGTGTGTGTGTGTGCATGTGTGCGTGTATGCAGTGTGGTTTGTGCTTTGTATGAGCTTGTGCATTGAAGCCTAACCTCTAACTTGGGTTAAATCTCCTCCTTAATATCTCCCTGTGGCATCGCACAGCAGGTATGTGTCTGGGTCACTGGCATCACCCTCTCCATCCCTGTAAATCTATCACTTGACCTCTCTCACCTTTGACCGCTGACCCTCCCCGTGCACCCAATCGGTGACCCAAATGAGCCACATGTGACAGTCACATGGGCTTTGAAGTGGAAAACTGAGGTCCAACTCCTAAAATTCACCCAAATACCTCTGCATGCTTAGGAATGACAAATGAGTAAGATTTGCCGTTCTTTTCTGTTCTGTTCTATCCTTTGATTTGATACGTTTCTAAATTATTTGATGCATTTCCTCCCAATGTCCAAGAGCACAAGCTGACCTCTGTGGCAGAAGATTCTCACTGTTCATGAGTCATAAAGTCCCACCTGGACCCCTGCCCTTCCTGTATCGTGTTTAACAGCAGGTCCCGCTGCACATCATGGAGCAATATGGGCCCATGTAGAATAAGATTAAGCAGATCATCCCAAGACAGAGTGGCAAAGGCAGCTGACACAATACTCTGTGCGCTGCGTGAGTCATTTCTCTCCGGCTCTCATACTTTCCATCTCTTCAGAGGTTTAAGGGGGAAACATATTTCATGGCTGATTGTAAGCAGTGGAAGATAAGAGTTAACCGCTGACAGCTTTTGTCACACATATTCACTTTTTATTTGTGTGTGCGTGTGTGTGTTTTAGGGTGCAATTGCAGAGCTGAAAGTGGTGGGAAACCCCCGGGCAGCTGAGCGCCTGTGCGATGATGAGGATGATTCTGATGCTGTGAGTATTAGTGTTTGTGATTTTATTTGCAAAGCAGGCTTAAAGGAAAACTCCAGCGTTTTAGGCAAAATATCCATTTTCAAGCTTACGCAGACTGAGGCAAGATGTTTGATATCATTTTCGCCTCTGTATATCCAGTGCTTTGGTTCTTATGAGTAGCATTTCCTGTTGGCTTAGCATAAAGACTTGAAGTCTATGGGAGTCGTTAACCTGGCTTTGTCATCATGTGTGTTTGAAATACGCAAGAATGTCTCTGTTTCTGTGTGTCAGGCCTCTGGTGACTTTGGCAGTGGTGAAGCAGACAGAAGGCAGACCAGTCACACTGTGAAGGTCAGTGTCTTCATCATCATCATCATCATGTCTGTCATTCGAGAACCAGCAGTTTTATAGCTCCTCTATTTACCAGCTTTCATATCTGCACAGTATGAACACAACTGTAATAATTTAATATGTCAGTGCATGGATGAGGATGTTTGGTCCAGCAGCATAGGCCAGTAGTCAGCACACTACACCCCAAATCAAAGCATTGCTTTCTCACAACCCATGTGATGCAGGTTTAAAGCAGTGATGAGCCTCAAGGCCAAATGCTGATTTTTATTTTCCTCTTTGAGGCTCTTTTACTGATTAATCCTTTGGGAGAAGCTTTGAGGTTTAGAGCATCCATAATCACTTGTGTGGTGGCTTGCAGATGTCCAGAGCCACTGTTGAGATTTTGTTAAGGATGATAAGTGACGTTATGCAGTCATGTCATCCACTGCTGATATCACAGGGACTGCACTTGACCTCAGCTACAGAAAAACTCTAAAAGCTGTAAGCAGCTCTATAAAACCTGCCATTTAACTTGGATCTTCTCTGCACATTTTGTTTACTCATTTACTTGTCCAGTTATGTGTAACATGGAGTTTTAGTGTCCCAAGGGCTAAATGCTGTTTCAGAGCTTTTGCCAGCCTGTCAAGATTTAACAACAACAGGGAAAACACTGTATACCTCTAGTTTATTGGAATTAAAATGAATAAATAAAAGTTTTGAATATCAGCACAAACTACTGGCTATTGGCAGCTTCAATACAAAAATATCTTCATGAACACCAAGTATGAAAAATTCATATCAATTGAAAACTGAAACTCCCCAGGTTAAGAACCACTGGATTAAGCAACATAAAACCAAATCAGTGCAGTCATCTGATATGGCAGATTAACATTGGGAATTTATGCAGGCAGTGGCAAAATAAAGGGGCATAGTGGGTGCAGTTGTTTTGAACCTTTTTCTTTTTTTCTTTTCTTTTCTTTTCTTGGCTCTTCGTACCTGGCAGACGACCCCTGCAACCCTGAGGCCGGTGCCAGAGCCTCCACTGACATCGTCACAAGGAAGAAAAGTGGCAGAAACAGGTAAAAGGGCAAGTCACTCACAACTGCAAAACTCCACAGGTGCACCTGAACATGGCTGCAAAAATAACCCTAAAGTAAATGCAAAATACACTGCAGAAAAGTTGCAGTGGGATGGAATTTTTAATCATAGGCTACAACAGCCATTGCCAAAAATGTCCTTAAAGTCACTGGGAAGTACATCTGTTTTAGAAATATGCACATAATAGCACTTGTCTGAACTTGAAAATCTGAAGAGTTTTGCTGCAGGGTTTCTGCCAGAGAAGCTGTCTAGCTCCCTCAAGTGGACAGTAAAGGAATATTACATTTTCCTATGGTCTTATAGAGCAGGTGTCCCCAAACGTCTTTATATCAAGCATGAAAAAAATCTGCATTAAATCAAAAACCCCAGTTATTAAAACTTGTCCCGTGGAAGCCTATCTGAATAGATTTTTGTTAATACATATAACAAGGTACAGAATTTGGACTGGGGGCAAGACTAATTTTCACTGACAAAAAATGAGACTAAAATTATACTCACTCATTTTTCTGGGACGCCCCCTTCTCCAAGGACCACTGAAGGTCACCAGGCCACACTTTGGGAGCCATTTATATGCAGTGTAGTGGACTTTGACTGTTCAATTGAAATCAGTCTCTCAGATATATTGTATTGAAAGTCAGCTACTCACAGGCCTAAAGGAAAACTGTCCCAAAAGCACATTTGGTTTTAAAGTCATCTCTACAGTCAGTTATGTTTTTAGCCATAGACTTGCAGCAGTCAGATGTGAAAAAATAAAGGCCAACTGTACTGATTACATTGTTACACACTGACAGAATTGTATCAAGTGTTATTCTGCAACAAGGACGTTTTTCTTCTCCCATCACTTCCCACAAGACAATCAGACACACATTTACAAGGCATTACAAGCCGAGCTCTGCAAGCCAACACTTGCAGCCCTCATGCAGCCGATGTTAAAGCTGTGTTTATGTTGTTGGCTTCAGACGACAGGTATCGTCTCTCATCAGTGGACTACAGGCCTGGGGCTCCAGGTCCACAAGGTGGGTCGCTGGGGGAAAAAGCATCCCGTTAAAGGCCTGCAGAAATATAGGCCACAGGTCTATATTTCAGCGCAGGATGAGCATAGCATGTTGAGTGGAGTATGGTGCTCGACACAGAGCTGCAGCATGTTGGTGGAGGATGGCTGCCACTTTGTTTTCTGGTGTCTGCAGCTGCAGTGTATGTTGATCCAAGCATCTCATCATGGATTGTCTTTGAGAAGAATGGTCCGAGACGCTGGCTGGGCTTGCACCGCAGTTCTTTTTCTTCTCTTTCTCTGTGTACTTCTTTAACCTTGATTCATCCATGGAAAAGTCCACTGAGAATTCATTGACACAGTTAATCACATTGTCAGCTAGCAGCTGTCCTGCAAAACCACACTCTTTCACTCTTGGATACTAAACAGCACCACTGAGACATTTGGGAGGATTAAATACCTTACAGAAAATCACTTTGACAATAGTTTCTGAGGAAAGCAAGACAATAACTCCCTTTCCTCATGTAAAGTTCTCTAGCTGGTCCCAGGATTCAAACCAGCAACCAGCATTCAGTATATTCACAGAAAGTAACATTGCACTGCACCAAATCAAGCTGCTATTGTTTACACTATTATCTGTTGTTAGCTGCTAGCTGATTAGCTAATTTAAAGGCTTTTTTTCTGTAAGTATGGCCGTTTGTGCCACGTTAAAACTTGAATCGATACAAAATAAGTAATATTGAGTAACGCAGTGTACTTTATCACCATAATAGTTACACAAGAAGCTTTATGGGAAGGTCATAGAATATGGTGTTGGTATGTATACATGTCTATATGGAGAGGAATACCATTCAGAAACATGGGAAGCTATTGCATGCGTTATGCAATAGCGCCCTCTGCAGGATATATTGCTCCTCTGCCTCCACTGCCATGCCAGTCAAGTCCACTCAGAGGAGTAAGAGCCAGTTGAGGAAACGTTGTCAGACTATCCTTGCAGCGCAGCCACAATCACCTTGTGTCCACATCAGTTTTGACGCTGACGGCAGCACAGGACTGTCTCTTGCAGTTTACCCAGTTTCCTTCATTCCAGACTTCTGTTTCCTGTGTCAACTTGGTGGTGGTGTTGATGGTGATTTGAGTGATGATGTTTATGTTCCTCTATGACCAGGTTCCTGCACAGGCGGGGGCAAACTGATGCTCAGTGGATTGAAAGACATCCCATTATAATTATTAGGATACTTGTGAAGACATACAGTAATATTATCCTTAATATTTTGCAGTAACTTGACAATAGTGATATGGTGCTGTCTCCATTTGACTTTCCTTTGACCTTTGTATTTTAATTTATAATCTAAAAGATAGCTCATGTAATGTTTAATAAATATCAAAATCGACTGTGTTTGGTAAATGTCATGTCCAAGGCAGCATTCTGAATAATATTGTCGCTCATATCATTAAGTTACCTGTCATAACGAGCTTTGAAAGATCAATACTTCATCAATACTTTGCATCAATAATATAAGATCACAGGGATCAATTCCGCCAGATTTCCTGCCATGGGCCACATGCATCTCCACAGGCCTGTTAACAGCCTTGATCATTAAAGGGACATTTTCATCAAAATGTTTTATTTATGTTATCTGTCATATTACAAAATGTTTAAGTGAGTGTTTTTTTCCCCTTAAACTGAATGAAGTGCATGCTTCTACTTTGTGGTACAGAATAAGAATGATGTCATGGCTTCAAAGTTATATTTGATAGTTTGTATGGCATGCATCCAAAAATGTGAACCTGCAATGAATCTGCAGCATTCAACTCTAGTAAAATAAATAAATATATAACAACGTAGAGCTTTCTTTTTGTTAAAGCAAAGCAAAAAGGTATGTTTTGGAGTATTTAGCAATGCATAGTGCAAGAAGGAAACAAATCACAAAAGTCACAGAGAAAGGAAATTTTGAGAACATCTTACCTGTTTAGTTTGATGTATTTGCTATTGAAACAGGATTTTGGAGAGGGTCATAACTGATAGAGGGAACATTCATAGTGTAAATCAATGAGATTAGCTAGGGAGAGTAGTTCATTGTGGTGCTGAAGTTTTGACTTCGGTGTTAAAATCAGCTGTAACTCGGCTGCCCTGTAAGCTACAGTAATGTAGAAGTCAGTGTGACATGCAGAAGGTGTAGTGGGCTTCTCCAACATGTCTCATGTCGGCAGCTCTTTAACCATTACAACATGCTGACTTCGCCATGTGCTCGTCCTCCAGGTCCCACCGGTGCTAAAGGTGAGAAAGGGGACAAGGGAGACAGAGGAGACAAAGGCAGCACAGGAGACAGGGGCCCTGCGGGGCCCAAAGGGGATCCCGGTTCTGGTTCCAGCTCCGGCTCCGGTTTCTCGTCACAAGGTGGAGAGCAAGGACAGAAGGTAGAGCGTCTGTCTGTTTGTGTACAGGAATGGGCTTTTGTGTTGAGCTACATGAATTACAACTGCAATTGAAATACTATATAATGTGTTTTATTCTCTAATTTCAGGGTGAAAAAGGTGCAAAGGTATGTTAACTATGCACTGCAAGGGTGCACTCACACCAGACATATGGAGCAGTGTTTTTCCACCTTGACACACCTTCATTTTGGTTCATTTGGGCAAACAAGAGCACACTGCAAAAATCTCCCTTTCAACAAGTCATTTAGTGTCATATTGAGTGATGAAATCTTGTTTTTCTTCAAACAGGTGAATTATGATGTATTGTGGCTTACATCAAGTATTTGCACCCAAAAATTGTGAAAACATCTTCATCTTCTCCTCAGCAAACTTATATAATGTAATCCAAACAACAAGAAACTATAAGAAGCAACACCAAAACACAGGACTCTGGGTTAGGAGACAGATAACTAGCAGTTATTCATGGTGACAAGCATAACAAGCGTAACAAGCCACAGTCTGGGCTGATGCTCATATTCAGCTGTTTCTTCATGTGTTCCTAAGGAGTACAGACAGTGGAGATGGAGCTCATGCATCCAAAATGGGAAACTCAGCAACCAAACAGACAAGGCAGCAGCTTGAAATAGCATAAAGTCTGCACCCTGAAATGTCGAAAGCTCCCAACATTTTGACATATTGATCACATATTGATCTTCATTTTCACCTCCTAATGAGTATGAACTTTAGAAGAAGGTAAAAATAGCAGGAGAGTTTTTTTTATATATATATATACTTAGCTAAAGTTACAGAGATTGGGATCAGATTTGTTTTGGTTCCCTACTGCTGCCAAAGTCTAAAGCCACTTGTGGCTCCATGTAACTTTTGTCCACAAGCTCTGGATGTCTTGTAACTGGCTAGTATGAACCTAAATGAACAAAATACCAAAAAGCAGTAAAGTTTTCTGCACAGTGAAAACAAACTGGAGGTGTGACTGCACCCTAACGAGCTAACTGTCCATTTTTATAGTCCACTCTCAGCCCAGTTCTTTATTGGGATGAATGTCATTGTGCTCTTGATTCCTGCCTCTCCCTCAACAGGGCAGTTCAGGGTTTGGATACCCCGGGAATAAAGGGGACCGTGGACCCCCAGGGCCTCCTGGGCCTCCCGGTCCTCAAGGACCTGCAGCCCAGGTGGTCCGACTCGGGGACGGCTCTGTTGTTCAGCAGGTGGCTGGACCCCCTGGGCCGATGGGACCACCAGGATCTGAGGGGCCCCCAGGACCTCCAGGATCTGAGGGGGAGCCTGTGAGTACCAGATACCGCTGTCAGCTAAATCCTAAATTCTGTAAATTCTTCATTTTTAAAATAAGAGTTACTCACTGATAATGTATTCTCATGCAGGGAGATCCAGGAGAAGATGGAAAAGCCGTATGTTTTTTTAAATTCTGTAGATTGATATATTTAGATAAAATAGTTAGTATTGGCCTAAATAGTCAAAGTAACAATTAAGTTGTTTGACATCCATTCCTAGGGTCCTGCAGGGCCTCGAGGTTTCCCAGGAACACCAGGAACTTCTGGTGCTAAAGGAGAGAAGGTATAGTACACATGATATTGTATTATATACAAAAAATGACATATTTGATAAATTTGGTGTCCATATAAATGAATGTAAAACAATGAATATGGTCCAGAGTATTGTAAGATGCAAAACAACAACTCAGAAATTAAATTATCTTAAGAAGAAAAGCCCATTAAAGAATGAAAATCATTATTTTTTGTTATATCAGAACAATTTGTGCAGGATGATAATTTGTTCTCTTAATTTTTCCAGGGTGAGCGTGGAGAGGGTCACCCAGGCCCCCGGGGCCCCCCAGGCCCACCTGGACCTCCTGGACCTGCTACTGGTGACCGCCCAGTACGTCCACTCTTCAAACACACTCTTCTTTCAGCTCTTGATGTTTTTTTTTTAAGGCACATGTGTCACTTAATTTTGTTTATGTTTTTTTAGACATTTTTTGACATGGAGGGCTCCGGCCTCCCAGATTTGGACAAAATCCGGGTATGTTGGTTTTTTTAAAAATCTGCTATTGTTTTGAAGGTAAAAAGAAAAATACACCAAAAAATAAAAATTGAAGGACTGATTCATTTTGTACAAGCTGATTATGTTGTTTGTGGTTGTCTAGGGTATCCCTGGTCCCCCGGGACCTCCTGGCCCCCCTGGGCCCCCTGGTAGATCAGTGGCGCTGGGAACCAATGGTCCAGTAGCCTTCGGACCTCCTGGACCACCAGGACAAGATGGAGCCCCCGGTCTACCAGTAAGTATCTCTACTTTGTTTTGTTTTGAGATTGTCTCATAATATTGCACTTGTAACAGTGCAATTCATATATATGAGGATTGGATTCACTAAGTGGCATCCAGTTTGATATTGTCACAATGTGAACACAATTGTGTCACCATTTAAACAAAGCATACAAAAGACTGCAATTCTTAATTTTATGTGACAGTTACATTCCGTAATGTAATAAAATGCATTTACCTTAGAGCACAAAAATGTCAAATTCAGTGAAGTAGAGTAAAATACCACAAATCATTTACATGATAATCATCTGAACAACTTCAAAACTCTCAGGCACCTTTTCACTGATGCTCTTCCCATTTTGAAGAGCATTCTGCGCTACTTTCTTACCTGCCTTAAACAGCTTGCTAACTGAAATGAGGTGAAAGTGTGTAAGAGACTGTCTCACTGATAATCTGATCTGAATAAATCTGTTTTCTGTTTTAGGGGCCTCCTGGTCCCCCGGGCCTCCCAGGGCAGCCTGGACTCATAGGCCAGAAGGTGAGAGTACACTTTGGCCTTGATGCTTGATCACTTTAATAAAGGTTGATCTGATTGTGCTTTTTCAATATACCCAGCAACTTCCTGCTTGGTCTTGCTTGTCAGTCCTATAGAGATAAAGATAATGAGAAAACGTGTTTTCCTCATGAGAAACTCTTTCATTTCTCCAGGGTGACTGTGGTGATCTTGGTCTTCCAGGAGCAGCTGGGGAAAAGGTGAGTTATTTGATTTTCTCCAACCCGTCAGTGTAAGCCTTACTTAAAACTGAAAGCTACAGTGTTTCCTGAATCTAGTTTTGTTCACTTAATTGATGTGAAAATGACTTCTGTGGCTGGTTAAACACAGATTTTCTCCTTCGTATTTGCTGTTCTCTAGCAAGACTCGCAGGGCTCCAGTTTTTTCACCGGGCTGCTGTCTTACTTTACTCCTTCCTCTCCAGTGTGTAACGGGTCGCAGGTACTGGGTCTCTGCTTTGGTGATTCTGTTTTGCAAGTTTGAGCAGCCCAGGGCGAATCGCTTTTAACCCCTCTTAAACCCCTTCAGACATCGATGGTTTGACTGAATCACCAGCTGCTTCTCACCATCCCCTTCCTGTGTGTTTTTATCGATTACTAGCAGAGAGCTCTTTTAACTCTTAACTTTTGGCTCACTACGTCTGTGTACATCTGTGGCGTGTGATATGTTTGCCTTCAGGCTTTCCCTCACCCAATTTCCTCTCTCATCCTGCTTCAGTGCTGCAACATCGAAGGTCTTTTGATGCTCTACTAACACCAGTTTTATGCACTCTGTTTAAAAGGATGGCAACAGTGGTAATAGAACACTGCAAACACTTCCTTTTTAAGAGGCTATTTTAAAAGACACAGTTCCACATGCAGCACCCACATGCTTTTCCTCCTCACCTCAGGGTGCCCAGGGTACACCAGGACTGCCAGGTCAGCCAGGGGAGGGTGGGCTTGCAGGGCTTCCAGGTCCCATGGGACCTGTTGGGCCCCCAGGACCCCCTGGGCCACCAGGACCGCCATATCGTGTTGGCTATGTGAGTACAGGTTAAACACAGGACACAC
Organism: Myripristis murdjan; assembly: GCF_902150065.1. Classification (NCBI taxonomy): domain Eukaryota; kingdom Metazoa; phylum Chordata; class Actinopteri; order Holocentriformes; family Holocentridae; genus Myripristis; species Myripristis murdjan. Next base: position 7,783,823 of record NC_043981.1, read on the forward strand.
CCATATCAAGCATGTTCAATCCTCTTCCCAGCAACCTGCGATGTGGTTCAAAGTGAAAATGTAGACAAGACTAAATGATCCAAAATGCAGGGTGAAATGAATATTACACTGAATGAAATGCTCAAGGATTACCAAGCCTTTTCAGACCTTAAAAGTACCATACATGTTAGATGAGGATTCAAAGTCTTTGATCAGTTTAGAATGAGCTGTTTTAATCCACGTAGTGTGACTCCTTTGTCATAGACTCTGCCATATTCAGCCACATGCTGGTGTGTTGTCATGTTTGCTGTTATGGAGCAGTGGAGCAATAAAGTTTCTATTGTTACAACTAACTGTCCTCTCATTCTGAACCTCCTGAAGATCATAAATGACAGTTTCACCGTTAAATAAGATGATTTGGCCTATAGAACTGGTGAGACAGTGCTGACACTCATACATGATGATAGAGGTAGAAAGTAAAGAGGGAAATTTCCCATTCCCACTCCATATGCTCTTTTTCTATAGATTTCATTGCTCTCTTGTGTATACTGTCACCTAATGGCTTCTAAATTATTATCACTCTTACAAAGCCCATCACTCTTGCCACTGAGTGACAGTGCTGGTAAAGTTCAGTGACCTAACCACCTTGTAATCTCGGGAAGAAGCGGTGTTGACTTCTGGGTGAAAAAACCCCCCAAAAAAACAGGTGGATTGTTCTTGATTTGAATGGCTTTGTAGTTGTAATACCTCAATAGGATTGCTCAGTTAAGTTCCTTTATCTTTTGGAATGGGAGGCATGTAGGGGCTTTAATCAACACGAACACCAAAGTAAATTGTGGTTAATAGCACAGAGAAATGCATCATGCTGGGCTTAGATTACAGGGACTGAAATCATAATTGTTTTGAGTTCTCCCTGCTGCCATAATCTAATCTAATCTAATCTAAACTAATCATTGTAATTAACTGAGTTACCAGAACGCTGTCAAAAAAATGAGATACTTGTGAGTCCATGTGACTTCTGTTTACAAGCCGTGCTCTTGTTCATTTGGGCAATTGGACTCCATGAGCCTGAACTAACCAAATTGAACCAAAAATGCTGCAAAGGAAACTTTTCCCTCAAACTGTGGGCGAGTGCACCTTTAGAAATGACTGTGCACATGGAGCTTTAGCCGTCTGGGTGGATGGTGGGTTTGCAGGGAGGCTTTTACAACCTCTCCGCTCCGCTCCTCCACAGGGTGACGACGAGGATCCTGCAGTGACGAACGGCCTGCCTGGACTCAGAGGCCCACCAGGACCGCAGGTACCCAGTCAGCTGCCAGCCTCTCAGCCTCAGGAGACAGTTTGACTCTTGGCACTACAATAGATGCACCACCTCATGCTGACTTGTGTTGTGTTTTGCAGGGTCCACCTGGTATCGCAGGTTTACCAGTAAGTGTTGTTTCTGCCAAAAAGAGAGACGTTATGTTTTATGTTCTGAAGTGGCTGCATGAATCTTATTTTTGTTGTAACACTGATGGTATTATCAATATGATTTTGTTAACTTAAGCTTTGTTGAAAATCAAATATAGTTTATTCTTATTATTACAGTAGTAGTAATGGCAGTAGGGGTAGCAGTAGTAGTATAATCAGGAATGTTGGATACTCCGTTTACCGGCCTTCTCAGACTGATATAAAATTAATCAAATGAATGAATATATAAATGCAACTATAACTATAAATCATAGGACATTTTTGAGTGAGAATGGAGAATTTTGATTAATTATTTTTTGTTTGCTACTCTGTCATAGAGAATAATTCTCATTATTGTAAAGTAATTATATTAAGTAATTTCAGTAATTTTTATTATCATGTTTCTTTAGGGAAAGCCAGGGTTTCCAGGCATCCCGGGACAGAAAGGAGCAGATGGAACCAGCGGCCCACCTGGGCCACCAGGTGTGGACGGATTCCCAGGAAAACGGGTAGGACTCTGGATGTTACATATCATATTTGATGCACCATTTTACTATTAACTGTTGTCCGGCAATAATACACCACATTCAGTCTCTTGATGGCACTGAAAATGTCTCATGTTGTTTTTTAGGGTGAAAAGGGAGACAGAGGAGAGAGAGGAGAGATGGTGAGGCTATTTTGCTTGTTTGTTTCTTTGTTTTTCTTGCTTTAAAGCACAAGGTCAAAGCAATAAAGTGGACGGTGAATTTGTGGTGGCAAAACAGCTGTGACAGTCTTCATCTTATCATATAATCCTTACACTGCAACAAATGTCCATCTTAACAAATCTTGTCTCACATTCAGTTCTAAAGTCCCTTCCATTTGAACATTACACCTGATTTAACATAGTTTACTTGCCCTGGAAATAAGAACTATCACCCCATTAGAAGATTTTTTTTTAGTTGCTATAGAAAACATGTAAGAGTCAGTCCTTGATTAAATGACTTGTGGAGAGACATTTTATTTTGCATTTTGGGCATTTGATCATTTTTCTGTTTGTTCACCTTTGGTTGATCTTGTTTCCATTTGTGACATAGGGTTTGCCAGGACGGGACGGCGGGCCACCAGGACCTCCAGGTCCTCCCGGGCCTCCAGGACAGACCGTCTACCAGCCGACAGGCGACGTGAGTCACAGAAGTGCACCAATCCTACACACACTGATAGATAGTAACCCACATACCAGCCTGCCAGTGTAACTCCACCACTCACTCAGTCGCTCACTAAATTAAAATTTTCATTTTGGTTATGCGACTTTTCACTAACAATCACTGACTTGCTCGATGATTGACTCACGTCCCTACTAACTGACCTAACTTTGTCTTGCTGTAGTATAACGACGTTTTTTGGAACGAAGGGTGGCAGGTGAGTGAACACACCCTTTGGTCCCCCTAACCGATCTCACCATAAACCTCACACTGCCAGAAGTGATTGTAGGATATGCACAGAAGGTTTATTTCATTATTTTAATGTAGTATTATTTTCTCTCATCCAGGGAAACACTGGTATCCCAGGTCGAGCAGGATTCCCGGTGTGTATCACCTTCATCAACACATTAATTTTTAAGAAATCCAGCCAGAACTAAAACACTGGTGGGGAACTAAACATGTTGTGTGTCTGTTGATTTAGGGACCAATGGGACCGAAGGGTGACAAAGGGGAAGCTGGACCTCCAGGAGATGCACCGAAGGTAGAATAATCCAAGTTTCTTTAATTGTGAATTTCACACTAAAAGCACATAGTCATTTTGTTTTGCTCATCATTCTATCAGTGCATTGCAGAGATATATTTATCTTAACAGTCAGCTGTATTCGAAGCCATAGCTGTATAACTTTGTATACTGATTATATGTTAATCTTCCATCCACATTTTTGTGATATGTTTGGGGTGTAAGTCTCTTCAAATATGCTAACTTTTCATGTTTTGTTGTTCAGGGACAGAAAGGAGAGCCTGGTATCATCATGGGCCCCGATGGGCGACCTCTGTACCTGGGAGGCCTGGGAGGAGCGCCGGTAAAGAGCTGAACCCCTGCTTAGTAACCAGATCACCTGACATTAAGATGCATTCACCAATTCATTTTTACATCAACCTCAAATAGCACAGCATCCCCCAGATCCCCTCTCATCCACTGACTCTCCAAAAAACAAACAAAAAAAAACAAAACACACATTTTGTTTGCTTTGTGCTTGTTTTATATACACTATATTACCAAAAGTATTCGCTCACCTGCCTTTACTCATACTATGAACTGAAGTGCCATCCCATTCCTAACCCATAGAGTTCAATATGATGTCGGTCCACCTTTTGCAGCTATTACAGCTTCAACTCTTCTGGGAAGACTGTCCACAAGGTTGAGGAGAGTGTTTATAGGAATTTTTGACCATTCTTTCAAAAGCGCATTGGTGAGGTCACACACTGATGTTGGTCGAGAAGGCCTGGCTCTCAGTCTCCGCTCTAATTCATCCCAAAGGTGTTCTATCGGGTTCAGGTCAGGACTCTGTGCAGGCCAGTCAAGTTCATCCACACCAGACTCTGTCATCCATGTCTTTATGGACCTTGCTTTGTGCACTGGTGCACAGTCATGTTGGAAGAGGAAGGGGCCCGCTCCAAACTGTTCCCACAAGGTTGGGAGCATGGAATTGTCCAAAATGTTTTGGTATCCTGAAGCATTCAAAGTTCCTTTCACTGGAACTAAGGGGCCAAGCCCAGCTCCTGAAAAACAACCCCACACCATAATTCCTCCTCCACCAAATTTCACAGTCGGCACAATGCAGTCTGAAATGTACCGTTCTCCTGGCAACCTCCAAACCCAGACTCGTCCATCAGATTGCCAGATGGAAAAGCGTGATTCATCACTCCAGAGAACGCGTCTCCACTGCTCTAGAGGCCAGTGGCGGCGTGCTTTACACCATTGCATCCGACGCTTTGCATTGCACTTGGTGATGTGTGGCTTGGCTGCAGCTGCTCAGCCATGGAAACCCATTCCATGAAGCTCTCTGCGTACTGTACTTGGGCTAATCTGAAGGTCACATGAAGTTTGTAGCTCTGTAGCAATTGACTGTGCAGAAAGTCGGCGACCTCTTTGCACTATGCGCTTCAGCATCCGCTGACCCCTCTCCGTCACTTTACGTGGCCTTCCACTTCGTGGCTGAGTTGCTGTTGTTCCCAAACGCTTCCATTTTGTTATAATAGAGCTGACAGTTGACTGTGGAATATTTAGGAGCGAGGAAATTTCACGACTGGATTTGTTGCACAGGTGGCATCCTATGACAGTTCCACGCTGGAATTCACTGAGCTCCTGAGAGCGGCCCATTCTTTCACAAATGTCTTGTTTCACAGTCTGCATGCCTGAGTGCTTGATTTTATACACCTGTGGCCAGGCCAAGTGATTAGGACACCTGATTCTGATCATTTGAATGGGTGAGCGAATACTTTTGGTAATATAGTGTATTTTTTCTAACACTTCCATGATCATTCTGTGGTCACATTTGTTGTTTATAATTTTGGTGATCTCCAGGCTTAAACTTAGTCTGTTGTTGCTCTGACTGTAAACTGTTTTGCCTAAAATATTAATACAGGGAGATGCAGGACCTCCTGGCCCTATGGGACCTCCAGTAAGTGCCACATTCCATGTTTTTTTTTTTTTTTTTTTTTTTTTATGTTTTGCTCATAATTAATAATATAATACCATAACAAGCCTCTATGGACCTTTTCCCCCCTAGGGTCACTTTGGTCCTCCTGGCCAGAAGGGAGAGATTGGTATTCCAGGAAGACCAGTGAGTAGCTTTTATCTACTTCATTGTGCAGAGTACTACATGTTAGTGCTGTGCATGCCACACAGTATGCCATACAAAGATATTACCCACAATGTATCCAAGAACTTACAACTGAGAGACGGTTGGAACAGTTGCATGAAATATTGTAATATATAATTGTATGTAGTATAATAAACCAATAGTTTGAATTCCAGTTAGGGAGACAGTTTGGAGGGTCAGGTGGAGAGGTGGGATTTTTCAAAAAATTGTGAGGATTTTATTGTCTGAAATTTTTATTTACAGCATCTTGACATCACCATTTAAGACAGAAGGTCAAAGGCAATCATATAGATATATATATTGAGAGAGAGAGAGTGTCTGATTGTGCTGTTTTGCAGTAAAAACCTTACGTATCCCCTCTGAAATGGCCATTGAGTTGTTGCAAATTAAGCAGTGTCTGAATGTGATGTGTGTTCTATTACAGGGTAGACCTGGACTGAACGGCGTCAAAGGTGAAAAGGGAGATTCGGGCACTGGAGCCGGATATGGATACCCGGTGAGCTTCTCACACACATTCACTGCTGCTTGTAACCCTTTGTCATGTCATCAAAAGCCTTGAATGATCAGTTCATCAAAATATCAGTCTGATTGCACAATGATCAATATTCCTTGTATCCCAGGGTCCTCCAGGTCCACCAGGCCCCCCTGGACCACCTGGACCTCCTGTTCCCCTCGACAGGTTCAGTGTGAGTGAAAACAAGACAAATTACTGATGGCTAAATAAACAAAATAGAAACAGCAAATGTAAACTGAATTTTAATGGATGAGAAATTACGATATACTCAAAGTAAAATTAAACAGAATATTTAACACAAAATACAAAATTCTAACAGAAACATTAAAACAAGGCAATGAAATAGTGATTTTCTAATTTACCTACTCATCTTCCTCTCTTTGGTTTCAGGGGTTTGACGATTTCTCCCGATACTATCCTAGTAAGTTAACTTTATATAAAAGGGGGTAACATTGTTTTAAACTGGCAGAATATACAGTATGTTGTTGCTCATCCTCTCCGTTTCAGATGCTAAAGGAGAGAAAGGTGATCGAGGAGCACCAGGGATACCTGGCATACCAGGTACTACAACATTTATTTGCAAGTGCTGACTTTACAGTCAATTTCAAAAAGTTTTTGTTTTTTTTTGCTTTGCTTTGCTCATAAACGAACTCAAAGTAGAACATGTGTTCTCTGTTGTAGGTCTCTCCTCCAACTTTGACATTTATGCTTTCAAGGTGAGTCTCAACTCTACAATCATATATTTGTATCACATTATTGTTGACACATCTTTTACTGTTTTGTTCTGGCTCTTGTTTTATCATCTCTTGTCTCCTCCTCCATCCAGAATGAGTTGAAAGGAGAGCAAGGCAATCCAGGCTTTAAGGGAGAGAAGGGTGAGCCAGGTGGAGGATATTATGACCCCCGCTACGGAGGAAGTGGAGTTGGAGCCCCAGGACTCCCAGGACCTCCGGTAAGATCACATAAACATAAACCAAGAAGAATGAAATAATGAAGACTTGATTTGAAATGGTTAATCCTTACTGCCATGCAAAGTCACTTTTACAAGATTACATTTTATGTCAAGTGGAGACTTTATCAGGTCCACCTGAGGTCTAATGCATTTCAGTGCAACAGCTCTGCCATAAATTCTACCTTTTAACAAAGTTTATAATGTTCAGTTTTAGATGACATTAACGTGTCAGTTTAATTCTATGTTTATAATTGAGGTTGTAGTTTGCAGAGGTCTTGCAGTAGACTTCATTTTAGTGAGGTGTTTCTAATTTTTTGTCCTCCCTGTTTATATAGACATGAGGGGGACAAAATATTAGAAACACCTCAATAAAATGCAGTCCAGTACAAACTATGAGCTCAATGCCAAACATGGAACTGAATGAACACCTCTATTACTGTGACAAAAAGAAAACCTGTACTGAGCCTTACAGGCAGCAGAAAAGGAAATTTTATGGCACAATAGTTGTATTGGATTGTATTAGATTGCACAGGTGTACCCTACTAAAGCAGTGACTGAGTGTAAATATCAGTCATAAATACACTTATAGTGTTAGTACCCCAGAAGTATTCAACATTTAATGGTGGAGTAAGTTATGGATTTCATTCCAAAACACTTTGGTTGAGAAAAGTCATCATCCTTGTCCCATCAGGGCCCAAGAGGTGACTCGGTTATTGGCCCTCCGGGCCCCCAGGGGCCACCTGGGCCCCCAGGACGAGGCTATGATGGGCAACCAGGAAATCCTGGACCACCAGGGCCACCGGGACCCCCAGGATCATCCCTGCCTGGGGCTTACAGGGGCACACCAAGTGAGTTCCATATACACACACATTCAAGATCATGTTTAGTCTTTATGTTCAATCTGATTTGATTTCATTGAACATGAGACCCTTTGATTTGCCAGCTATCAGTATTCCTGGACCCCCTGGGCCCCCTGGAGCTCCTGGAATACCTGGACAGTCCTCAGGGGTGAGTTCAACATTAGACTAAGTTACCATCAGTGTTTCACTTGGCTGTATTTGTTATATCTGAAGTCCACAGTCTTATGTGGTGTCTGTCAAGTGTATGGGAGTGCACACTGTTTTCAGTGTCCATCCACCAATGTATCTTCTGTACATTGCAGCAGTTGGACAAAAATGACCTTGTACCATATGCCCCAACTCACCTGATGGGGAAAGGTCATCTCAAAAATGTCACAAATTGGTGCAATTAAGTAATTCATGTCATAAAGTAGAGAGCTAATGACAGAATTTCCCATTTCTTCATAAAACTTTATTCATTCGTAAAGCTTAGGAACAATATGTGCAAAAGCATTTTAAAATGAACTAACATGTGCTCCCTCAACTGCCAAAAACCAGTTCAATCATCCAGTATTGTAAAACATTTGATTTTGTTTAGTGGGCATTGCCTATCACATGCTAGCTTACAGAGTGCTCAGATTATTATTCTAAACATATGTGTATGTAGGTGACTGTGTTCAGGTCCTATGATACCATGACGGCCACAGCCAGACGACAAGCCGAGGGCACTCTGGTGTACATTATAGACCAAACCGATCTCTACCTACGAGTCCGAGATGGAGTTCGCCAAGTCCAGGTGAAATATTAACAGAAACTAGCAGACATGATAAGACTTTAATAAATTTGTATATTTTTCAAAATAATAGTGTTCCCCTTTGACTTTTCAGCTTGGGAACTACATTGCTTTGCCAGGTGAAGAGGTGAGTGTTCTGAGAAAAGCATTCCTTTTTAGGCATTTAGGGTCAGTAAATCTTACTGTAGCAAATACCAAAACTGGAGTCTTTTGGAGTTAAATATGTATGTATGAAAGAACGTATAATATGTTGTTGTTGTTGTTCACAATTTAAGGGTAATGAGGTTGCAGCTGTGGAGCCCCCACCAGTTGTCCACTATTCCCCGGATCACCATTCCCCCACCAGAGATGATTCTCTAAGACCTGCTCAGCCAGACTCTGGATATCCATCGCAACCTGACCCGCATTACCCAACGCAAACAGACCCTAGATACCCATCACAGCCTGATCCCCGGTACCCATCACAACCGGATCCCAGGTACCCTACACAACCGGATCCCCGGTACCCGACACAACCAGATCCCCGATACCCAGCACCTACTGATCCAAGGTATCCAAGTTACTCTGATCGGTTACACCAGCCAGATGGCAGGTATCCACAGGAACGCCCGGTCTACCCGGTCTACCCAGTCACCCCTCAGCGAAGGCCAAGTCCCCCTGAGCCCCAGACTCCAGTTCACCGCCACACCTCAGGTCCAGGGGTAAGAAGGAGAACTCTGTGTATATTTAAGTATATGTATATATACATGTATATTAATTTAAATATATAAATACACATGTATATTTATGTATATATACACACATGTGTATTTATATATTTAAAATTTAAATATATAAATACACGTGTGTGTGTGTGTATATATACATAAATATACATGTGTATTTACATATTTAAATTAATATACATGTATTTATATATGTAAAATTTAAATATATTTAAATTTTACATGTATTTATATATGTAAAATTTAAATATATAAATACATGTATATTTATGTATATTTAAATTTTACATGTATAAATTTTAAATATACATAAATATACATGTATTTATATATTTAAAATTTAGATATATAAATACACGTGTATTTATATATTTAAAATGTAAATATATAAATACACGTGTATTTATATATTTACATTTTAAATATATAAATACACGTGTATTCATATATATAAATACACGTGTATTCATATATATAAATACACGTGTATTCATATATATAAATACACGTGTATTCATATATATGAATACACGTGTATTTATATATATGAATACACGTGTATTTATATATTTACATTTTAAATATATAAATACACGTGTATTTATATATATGAATACACGTGTATTTATATATATGAATACACGTGTATTTATATATTTAAAATGTAAATATATGAATACACGTGTATTTATATATTTACATTTTAAATATATAAATACACGTGTATTCATATATATAAATACACGTGTATTCATATATATAAATACACGTGTATTCATATATATAAATACACGTGTATTTATATATATGAATACACGTGTATTTATATATTTACATTTTAAATATATAAATACACGTGTATTTATATATATGAATACACGTGTATTTATATATATGAATACACGTGTATTCATATATATAAATACACGTGTATTTATATATTTACATTTTAAATATATAAATACACGTGTATTTATATATATAAATACACGTGTATTTATATATTTAAAATGTAAATATATAAATACACGTGTATTCATATATATAAATACACGTGTATTTATATATATGAATACACGTGTATTTATATATATGAATACACGTGTATTTATATATATGAATACACGTGTATTTATATATTTAAAATGTAAATATATAAATACACGTGTATTTATATATTTAAAATGTAAATATATAATACATGTTTATATATATATAAATACACATTTATGTATGCACATATTTAATATATTTATTATATATTAAATATGTGCATACATAAATACACATGTATATTTATATATTTAAAATTTAAATATATAAATGTGTATTTATGTATATTTATATGTATTTATGTATGCACATATTTAATATATTTATTATATAGTATTTATGTATGTATGCATTTATGTGTATGCATACATATACACGTTTATGTATGTGTAGATAGCAGTCCTAAATTCATGGTTATCATATACTGGTTGCATGATGTTTTGAGAAATACTGTTCCTCCACAGCTCCACCTGATAGCCCTCAACAGTCCACAAACCGGCTCAATGCGGGGCATTCGTGGGGTAGATTATCTTTGCTTCACACAAGCCAGAGCCATTGGGATGCAGGGAACATTCCGAGCCTTCCTGTCCTCCAAGCTCCAAGATCTCCACAGCATCGTCCGCAAGATTGACCGGGACCGTTTGCCAATAGTCAACCTGAAGGTAGACAAAGGTTTATCAGATGTTTAATGAAAATGTAATAATAATGTCCTCAGTATAAGCTGCAAGTCTTGATTTGATTCCCAAGGCCTTGTTGTCTTGTCACTCACCAACTGATAACACTTCTCTTCCTCAGGACGAGGTTCTGTTTGACAGCTGGGATGCCATCTTCAATGGCGGCAGAATGAAGGACAACGTCCCCATCTATTCCTTCGAAGGCAAGAACATCCTCAGTGACAATGCATGGTAAGCCAAAGATCATATGTCCTAAGTGACTTCAACAAAATGCCAAAATAACACTATCATGGAGATCAAACACAGCTTATACAGTCTGTGGAGGTTATCAGTCTTCCAGGTCATGGTTATCCACATTGAGCTAAATCAAGGTCAACTGGATTTTTTTGTACATTCTCAAAGATATTTCATTTCTCATCCAAGAATCTTCTTCAATTCAGACAGACTGGTGGGGATTTTATCCAGGTTGCTGGCTCATGAGTGCTCCTCCCTGTTGTGATGACCGTCACCTGACTTCAGGAACCAATGCTTCAACTTCCTGGGAAGGAAATGACAGGACAGCATTGTGGGTTGAAGACAGATGGTGTATGAGATCTACTTCCTGTGTTGAGAGATAGTTTCTTTGTCTTAACATAAATGGCCTCCTTCACCCCTCTTTCAAACCATCTGTCCTCCCCTTTCCAAGATATGAATGTTGTAGTCCTCCAAGGAGTGTCCCTTTTGTGCAAGTAAACTGCTGAGCCTTGACCTGTGGAGTTGGTCCTGCTGTGTTGAGCCATGTGGTTGTATAGTGTTGCCGACACACAAATCTGGTCTGGACTGAATACACTAGATTGCTCTTCTTGTGTTTGGTTGGACCAGTTTCTGTCTTTATGTGTTGCTGAGTTTTAAAAACATCGGGATGTGGTGTGTGTTGAAAATCCTCCTGAGTTTCTCAGATTCTTCCTGGATCTTGTGGCTGTTTTCACAAAGATCCAGTTAGGGTATCCACAAGCTTTAAGTGCTTTCTTCAGGCGTTTGTGCTCCTTTTCCCCCCAGAAAACAATTAAGCTGATAATGTGACAAACAATGCACAACACCTGAACCTTTGTGAAAACAGCCACAAGATCCAGGAAGAATACACGCAACAACATTGAGATCCCATAAGTGTCTGGGGTATCTGAGAAACTCAGGAGGTTTTTCAACAAGCACTGCATTCTGATGTTTTTCAAATCCCACAACACATTAAGACAGAAACTGGTCCACCTAAAAGGCCGCATACCTAAACGAAAGAACAATCTAGTGCAGTGGTTCCCAAGACAGTCCTCAAAGCCCCCGTCCTGCAGGTTTTTGTTCCAGCTCTACTCTTGCACACCTGACCCAATTAAGGCCCATGCACCTTCATGCATGAACTGTTCGGGTAGATCTGTTTCACCAATCACCATGTAGCCATTAAATTGATCAGGTGTGAAAGAGTAGAGCTGAAACAAATCTGCAGGGCAAGGGGTCCTTGAGGACTGGGTTGGGAACCACTGATCTAGTGTATGCGCAGATCTGTATCTCAGCAAAACTAAATAACCATTAAACAAACACATGCTCAACACAGCAGGACTGACTGAGCAGTTTGCATGCACCTGAAAGAAAAGGGACACTCCTTTGAGGACCATAACATTAATATTTTGGATAGCAGGGGCAGATGGTTTGAAAGGGGAGTGAAGGAACCTATCTATGTAAAGAAACTATTGCTAAAACAGAGGAGGAGATCTCAGACACCATTTATCTTCAACCCACAATGCTGTCCTATCATCCCTTCCCAGGGAGTTATGACAACCACCACTTACTCCTGGAGTCAGGTGACACTTAGGACAGTTGTCCCAACAGGGAGGAGCACTAATGAGCCAACAACCTGGATAACATCTCCACAAAGGTTAAATACCCGGGACTCCCTGCCAGTCTGTCAGAACTGAAGAAGTCTTCAGTTCTCAATGTCTTGGAGAATCTACAAACAAGTTCAGCTGACCTCGATTCAACTAGTCTAGGGGTAGGCAACCATGTGCCATAGTGAGGCTGCAGGTTTTAATTCCAACCAAAAACTCCACCAGGTGATTTCACTGATCACCTCCCCTTCAAGCAAAGAGGAGGAACTGATCAGTGACATCACCTGGTGGAGTTTTTGGTTTGAATAAAAACCTGCAGCCTCTCGGCTCACTGTGGTACATGGTTGCCTACCCCTGAACTAGTCTTTACAATCTACACTACCTTGGTATCAGCCTTGGCATGAAACTACTAACATGCAGGAATACAACTACGATCACAGATGTCACTAAAACTCAAGTAGATTAACTGCAAAGGTGGTATTTTGCACTCACCCTTTTTATTATTCTGTCCATTTCCCAGGCCAGAAAAGATGATGTGGCACGGGTCAACCAGCGCAGGACAGCGGCAAGTGGACAACTACTGTGAGACATGGCGTGTGGGTGACAGGGCGCTGACTGGCATGGCTTCCCCTCTGCAGAGTGGCAATCTGCTGCAGCAAAGCTCCAGCAGCTGCTCCAGCTCCTACGCTGTGCTGTGTATCGAGAACAGCTACATCGGCCAGTCCAAGAGATAGACATCACCTGTACACACAGAAACACACTCACCACACACTGCTGCATCAGCTGGACAAAAGGGTAGCTCCAATTTCAAGCTGTCCATCATGCCAACATCATAGTTGCACATACAAAAATATGCATTTTTCTATGCACAGTATGTGGTGCTTTGTAAATAAAAGTTGTGTTTTTAATATTAATAATGATTACTTTATTTTTGATGGTCCCTCTTGTATGGTGCTTTACAACAAGATTTTCCCAGAGGTTGAACATAAACAGTGTCCTAGGTTCAGGTCTAACAGAACAAATCATTATAACTTATTAGACTCACCCATCGCGATGCTTCAGACACCCTCTGGTGGCCATATTGGAGGTCCTCGAGTCCTCAGGAGTGGCTGATTGTATTTCTTATCTGCAGTTTTGAAAGACTCGCAAGACAGAAGTATATTTCTGCGCAAACACCAACACACTATTACACTATCAGTTATTGTAAACTATAGGCCTTCTGTAATAAAAAAACGATTTTCACAATTCTCAGCGTGTAAAAGGTTAAACTGCTTAGACCTACATAAGCCTAAATTCACAATCTCTTTTCCCTAAGCTCAACTGAGTTACTAAAGGAATACTACAGAAATATTACATGCAACAATGTGTGCGCGTCTGTGTAGACTCATGACTAAAACTGTGTACACACACAAAGCCAGAAAGAGGCATAAGCATTCTTTTCATCAGATTATCATAAAGCTGAGCATACATGTTATAAAATAAAACTCAGTTACTGATGAACTGTGGGCAGAGTTTGCATGAGCCTGTTTTCCATTCCCACTATAAGCCATAAACATATGAGGACACAACCAGCTGTTTTCATATCCAGTCTTTACACGTGTCAAGTAAACAAACGGGTAATAAAAAGTGCCATTGCAGCGAGTGTGTTGTGTTTCATCAGCTATCGTTACACACAGCTGTGCAACGCTTTACACCGTCCATATAATTTAATTCATCACATAGATCTATAAACCATTGCCAGTGGTGATAGCTCAGAAATGTATCAATGATAGTCTATAGCGCTTTTACCTAAACCGACATTACAAGGTGTGTCACAACTGATAAAATAAAAAGTATATTATCAGCTAAATAAAATGCTGACTGAGGTATTGTAAATTAAAAATGATAAAAATCAGTAACACCAAAGTAATTAATCAGTGTTGCCATAACAAATGTGCAACAATGAAATCAGTAAAGATAAGGAGCAGAAATGTTTCACCATGACCAAGTGCAGGCTACACCTAAACAATATAGTGGTAACTAGCTCGCTGTGGGGAATAGTATTACCTCAGGTTGGACGATTGAGGTATGTCAAATCTGGGTCTTATCCATACACATTAAATGTTGCATTGAAACCATAATATTCTCATATGAGCTTCTTCACCCAAAACACACATATTCTAACATTTTTCCACATTTAAACAGGCTCTGCACTGGTGATAACCAAATTTGTAAATAAACACATCACACTGCTTTAATCATGGTGTTACTGAATGGAACTAGCCACAACAACCTGTCATTTTTCTCTGTTCTTCTAGCCAGATCATCAAGTATTTAGCTATTAACTGCACACACTAATTCTCCACTGGACCTCCATAATGGCACCAGACATGGTTGCAAGATTCCTGATGCAGCAGCCAAGCCTCTATTTGCTTTCCTCTCCACAACATCAACAAAACCGAGGTCTAAGCTGTTATGGGCTAGATCAACGTCATGCGTCTCAGAGGGAGGGGAAGTACCACTGTGCTCAGCTGTAGAAATATGTCCTGATAAACAACTGAATCCCCACCAAGAACTGTGGAACAAAAACAGAAAAAGACAGAAAAAACTACAAACTCAAGTAACACCCTACACATTTCCATTCATGTTGTGAGCAATGACTGCAGCTGACCAAACAACTGTCATGCACATATTCACATGCATACCCAAGCACAAAGTCTTAACCACAGCAATAATGTGTTGCACGTAGATTTCCAATCTCTTAAATATGATATCCACGTTATTTTATAAAGTCAATATTGTGTGCAAAATTGTCAGTAAAATTGGACCTTTAGTTATCATGTTACATTTTGACGCTGTGCTCACTGTAATGTTCAGTCTATAAGATCCTATGTAATCATCAACAAAAACAGTGCAACTTTTTGCGCCAGGTAAACGTTGAATTATTGTCAATGCAATGTGCGGTTGTTTTTTATTTTTATTTTTAAACTGTTGTAATCTGTAACCCATAGCACTTGAATAACAGCTTTTTCATTGTGCCATTGTCATACAAGGGAAGATATTTTAAAAACATGTTTTTAGCAGTAACTAAGGGATATTTATTTTTTATTAACCATGCATTTTAATGTTTTATTAAACCTTACTGTGTGTAGTGATTGTTTTCACAAATGCTAAAACTGTCACATACAGTAAATATGAAAGCTTTGCACAGGGATTTGTCATGTGTATTGAAATTCTGACAAATTTCCGGAATGCAAACAATATGTTAACAAATTGAATTTGTATACAGATATCCAATAAGGAATCAGCCATATACTGTATGCATTTTTGTCCATGCACTGTTTCAAATTATTGTTTTTTTTTTTGCTACTTTTTACTTTTTATCACAGGACGTTTGTATCCACAACAGTAAATGCACTGCACTGTCACTGGGCTACAGGTGTTTTGCCAGTGGAGATGATATGGACACTGGTGTCAAACTTGAGTGTCATTCATCATTTTCTGTTGAAAGGGGGGCGTAGAATGACACTCTTATGTACTAGCGGAGCCATACCAGATGCAGTAAGATTTGTATTAACTCCTCGAGATTATAATCTATTTTTCTGATTGTGATGTTCATAAATGCTGCATCTTATTGAATAAACCTGTGTGGAAAACTCAATACATCCTTAGTTTTTGGTGTTGTGCCTTTATTGAAAATGAGATTTGTAGTTAGTACTTTGCTTATTATGTTCTGTAAAGGTGGAAGCTAAAATCCCAAATTGACAGGTAAATCTGACTGAGGAAAGTGAATAGTACTCTATTTTAACACTCTAAGCGAACAGGATCAAGAGCATAGTGCATTTAGTGTCCAAATCCACTTTTTCTATTTTAATAGTGAAAAAAAGGGTGGTTGCAGTAGGGGCATGGTGAAAACTGTGCCACTGACTTCAGACCTGGGTTTTCGTGCTATTGCTTTCAACTACCTCAACATAACAGTGCGCCTAACCACACCTCATTTTAGGACCAGCACTCCCATGAGTGCACAGATGGGCACAAGCAATTTATTGTAAATAGCAATTTACACAACGCGAGTGCTAGACAGGAGGGTGACAGCTATGCCGGTTGGTAACTAGCTAAGACACCTGCATCACGCTTTGCACCACTTGGTGCTAGGTGTGAGGCCTTGATCTCCTCCATCAAGAACTGCCACCAACATGCCCTTAAGCAAGGCATACACCACTTTCAACTGTCCCAGTGCAGCTGCTCATGGGCCAACATCAGAAATCACCAATCAGGACCAAGTGAAAAATCAGACTTCAGCACAAACTTTTTCCCCACCAAATCTGATTTATTTGTAAATAAAAAATAAATGTGATAACGTTAATGAAGACAGTGTTGTTTTCCATACAGCATTGAAGTTCACAGTTATTCATTCCCCAGCAATTATTCCAATCTAAATAAATCAATTCAAATATAATCTCAATGATAATCATGAACTCAAAAATCAGTTAACGCACCTAGCAGAACATACACTGTATGAACTCTGAGAAAACGGTAATTTTGCAAAATTGTATTTCATGATAGCTACTTGACTTTCTGAATAATATATGCAAATACACCCCCTGAATCAGCTACATCAAGTAATAATGTATTTCTACATTCTGTTAAGAGCTTCTTGGAATTTTTATAAAACTAAAACTACGCATTCTCACAGCTGTGCTTTGAACCAAAAAAAATGACCTCCATGTTTTTGGTACAAGTGCCCAAATGATTGCTGGTTACCTTCCAAAGTGGCTGGCAGGACAGCCAAAGCTAAAAGCCACAGTTAACAACTTAGCTGCAATACTGGTGCCTGGTGCATCCTGATAGGCTGCGTCTTAATTCATGTAAACGTCAGAAAATTAAGGTCTAACAGAAAATATTAGGGGTGGGGGGAAAAAAAAAAAATCAATTCACATAAGTATTGCGATTTCTATTTTTTTTTAAATCAATTTCTTTTATTACCGATTTCATTACTGGTGATTGATTTCAAGTAAAGATATTGGTATCATATCATATGAAAGTAGATGACTTACCAGGGGTGTCAAACTCGTGCCATGGAGGGCCAAGAGGCTGCAGGTTTTCATTCCAACCAAAAACTCCACCAGGTGATTTCTCTGATCACCCTACCTCCAAACAGAGAGGCGGGACTAACTAATCAGTGAAATCACCTGCTGGAGTTGTTGGTTGGAATGAAAACCTGCAGCCTCTTGGCCCTCCATGGCACGAGTTTGACACCTGTGATAAGCAATCCATTGGTACCAAGCATGTCATGCTTGGTCATTTTCAGCAAGGTCCCTTGACCTCTGACCTCCAGATCTCTGAATGAAAATGGGTTCTCTGGGCAGCCACAGGTCTCCTCTTTCCAGACACGCCCATCTCATGCTAATCCATGCAGTTTGGCCCACAAACCATGCAGCCCAAATGTGTTCTGTGGGCGTGTTGTAAAATGGTGTATTTGTGCAGACTGGGGCCTGAGCAGTCTTGGAGTTGCATAAATTGGGTTTGATTCATGTTTGATGATGTTAGCCCCCATAGGAGCAATTTCACTGTAGTAAGATCATTTTTTTTTAAATCGACGTCACCGTATAAAATGACCTATTAGTGACCTCAAGGATAATCACAGCCTCATGAAACTTTACAACCACAAACCAGAGGAAATAAAAAAAAAAAATGCAATAAATCAATATCAAATCACAATACTATAACAGAATCAGTGCCCAGGTATTGTTATAGTTTTGAGTGGCCTACATGCCACAAAATCCCAACCCTAGAAAATGTCACGTTTTTTCCTATGATTGTTTCTTTGTTTTTGTGTTTTTGCGTTCATGGGTATTTGTAATAAAATGGTCAATTGAGATATTAACAAATATGGCATGCCTGTGTAAAAACTGTGTATAAACATATTCCATATGCTTTCTCTTTAGCAACACAAGCTTGATAGCTTAATCTGTTAGATAAAACAGACAATTTCAAAAATTCAAGTAATCATTACAGCTGGATTTAATAAGAAAACAAAGGCAATTTAACTGTATTTGTGACAATAAAAAATCATTCTAGAGATAAAAATCACAGTATATAACATACTGCCAAATGTGCAGTTAATAACCTCAAATACTGATCTGACATAAATGATGGGGGAAAAGATCTCAAAGTGCTGTATAATCCAACTTTATACTAATGTGAAGAGGAAAAAAACAATTTCCTATGTAAATGTACAAAGAAATTTTTTAAAGTAAAAAAATGACATACTGATATGGTTAAAATTCAGGGCTGTTTTTTTCATATACAAACATTAAGCTATGACATTAAACGGTAGGAGTGTCCCCAATTAAAAACGGTGTAATGTACTGTATCAAACACAATGCTGCCCCCCAAACAGTTCACCTTCTGTAGCATATGCTTATTCTAAAGCAATGTTTTACTGATCGCATAGCAATCATGAACCTTAAAAAGGGTAACCCACTGTCACTGAAAGAAGACAGCTGTAGTGTGTTACAGACAAACCAAAATCTCCATTTTCTCCTTGTTTGATATACAGTGGTGGAAAAAAAGTTTTCGGACACCCCATGCATTTGTGAAATATTGCATTAAGAATCACTCTGAGGTCTTCAAGTGCAATTTCTTTTAGTACAGTCACAGCCAAAATACTAAACAAATCCTAAAAAAGCCATTAAAAACTTAAAATTGATTGGTTCCATAAAAATACATAAGAAATTTTGAGTATTGGGTCATTTTGGTACCAGTGATGAAGGTCGTTCTTTTTATTAAAAGACACAATTTTTGTTGCCAAGCTTTGTGTCTATATAAAGCCAGCACATTTGAAAGTTCTTCAGACACAAAAATGGCTAAAACAAGGAACCTAACGCAGGAAACATGCCTGAAGATAAAGTTTCTCAGCCAGGGAGGGTACAGCTGCCGCCAGATAGCCAGGAAGTGCAGATGCAGTCCTTCAGCAGTTGGATCCACTCTGCAGAAATACAGACGGACCAACAGTTTGGAAGACAAACCAAGATCTGGGCGTCCAAGGGTTTCTTCAGCAAGAAATGACCACATCCTGATCCGCATGTGCAGGCAAAACCGCCAAATGATATCACAGGAGCTTCAGCAGCAGTGGTCAAACCAAACTGGTGTCCAGTGTTCCACCCGCACTGTACGTGGCCGACTTTTAGATCATGGCTTAAGGTCCTACAAGGCTATCAAGAAGCCCCTGATCAATGAGAGACAGAGGTTAGCCCGGCGTCGTTGGGCCCAGGCACACAAGAACTGGACAGCCAGGAACTGGAAGAAGATTCTGTGGTCAGATGAGTCCAGTTTCCAGCTTTATCTTCCTCCTTAATGTGAGGGTACGCAGAAGGCCAGGCGACAAAAAAATAAAAAAATATATAATTTGTATTTGTTTGTATCTGTCTAATGCAGCCACACCTTTTGAAACACAAAAAAGATTTTTCCACAAATATTTCATGATAATATTTGAGATTGTGTAAAATTTTAAGGGTGTCTGAAAACTTTTGTCCACCACTGTATCTGTAGGTGAAAAAAAAAAAAAAAAAAAAAAAAAAAAAACTGCAGCAAAATTCTGACCATTGCATAATGGTCCCTGATTTAGCAATGATTTATCACTATACAAAAGCATGGTATCACTTAGCATTTTGCTCTTAAAAGTTTGCACAATATCACATTAGTCCAGTGTAAGGCAACCATGTGCCATGAAGGGCCGAGAGTATGCAGGTTTTCATTTAAACCAGAGACTAAAACAGGAAATTTTTACGAACTTATCCATCCATTTTCAATGACGGTCTAATACTATGGCATATCAAATCAAAAAATGCCAGTGTTATCATGGAACAATTTTCACAAGATTTCTTTAAGAGAGACTTTACAGCTTCAGCTGAGCAGTGCGCTTTCTGTCAAGCATGAGGTCCGTTAAGACAGCTATCCATTTCCCCAGCAGTCTCAAACACGTCGTTTTTCCTACCCATATTCCACTATCCTTGCATACCTGGCCGAGCTTCCAAGTTGATCTTGGTTTGACTCACAAAACCTTCTGGCCAAGCTCCAACCAAACCATCATCAGAAGCCAGAAAATTGCCAAATCAGTCAGCTCCCTTTGAGGAACTGCAGGCATGGCTTAGGTGATAATGACAGTAAGAGGCTACAGTGCACTGAATCAGAAACTGAAACAAGGCAAATTTTCCTTACAAAAAAAAAAAAAAAAAGCAGCTAAGAATCGTGCACCAACATGTTAAAAAGCTAACAATGTGCTTCAAAACCTGTTTGTTTAACTTCAGTCAGGTAATGATAGACAAATGGTACATCCGATTACTTGCAATGTATTTTTGTAAACGCCCATTACTGCCACCTTCCAAACAGTTTCAACCAAACAGCCCAGACTGTTTTGAAAGGTAAACAAACACAAAATCGGAGTATGGCAGTGTCTTTCTCCTTTACTATAACCTTAACTGCAGTTAACTCTGGTTTAACCTTACCATTTCCAACTTAAGCTGGAGCGTAACAATCTGTAACCTAATTCCTAAACATCCACATTGATAGGCCAATCACGGCACGCCGTGGTAGAATAAGGGTTGGAAAAACCATAGCGTGTCTTTCATGGCTTGCAATGTTGTCTAGATGCTCAAGTCATGAGCTGATGTATTGTCCACGAGCAAGTAAACTTCTGGGATCTTTATCTGTCCTGGATCCTTGCTTCTGTTTTAAACTGTGCATCAGCATCATGTCATGAACACCATAGTGAGACGCCTGGTGTAACGTTCAGCTGGAAGAAAAACCTGTATGCTCTCGGGCCTCCATAACTCCACGGCCTAGTCCTCGATGACTTCATCATTACAAACAACAATATCTTCCAAGAGCATAACTAGTGAACACAACAAAAAACAAGATATCTTTAGCTGGTCCGACTTCCTTACAAGAGTCTTATACCCCTTGTCCACTGCATGGTACCAGCTCAACTCGACTGTACTCTACTCAACTTAACTTTTCTGGATTTTGTTTTCGACTGCAGATAGTACTCGCTCATGGTGAAGCTCCGCTGGTAGTTTGTGGGTGTGATGAGTAGTTTTTCCTCCCTTATTTACCAGCGCTGCACATGAGTGTCTTATTTTCAAAAACTTCAACAAGACCAACTTGAAATGGCTGCTTCATGTAAATAATGATTTAACTAAGAGATTCACTGAAAAAAAAAATCTATACATGGATATATTATCAACTACGATTCAAGTTTCGAGTCTTGCTGTATCATTTCCTGTTCAATTGAACCTCTTCAATTTCTTTCTGACCAATTGTTGTCTGCAGTGTTTTTATTTTCATATCAACTCAGCACTTGGAAACTCAATGGAGATGATACCAAAAATGGTACCAGGTACTATCCAAAGTTTGCCCAATGGAAAACTAAAGAAAAGCGACAAGAGTTGAGTCATGTTCGAGTCAGTACTGTGCAGTGGGAAAGGCCCATTAGGTACCAGATGAGGCACTTAAATGATTTAGGCTCACCTACTAACACTGAAGAAACCACTTCACCACCATCCCCATCAACATCACAACAGGCTTGAAATGGTGGCGATACTTTAAACATTGTCTTTCAACTTACTACCAGACATCGGGGCTCACTCAAAGAAAGCTAAGGCAAGTAACAATTCCCTGTCCTTAAGCTTTGATGCTTTGGCCGTTCGACAGAGGTTCTGTGACTGAATCTGCTGACACGGGACTAAGCTCGGTGTGCGCGGCCTGCCCAGTGGCCCCGCCTCCTGCCCCGGGTTGGTTTCGAAAGTGACGGACGATAACCACAGTAGCACCGATGACATAGACGACAGTGAGCAGGGCGAAATAAAAGAAGTACACGATAAACTGTAAAAAAAATAAAACAATAAAAAGAAAGAAAGAAAGAAAGAAAGAAAGAAAGAAAGAAAGAAAGAAACGCATTTAGATAGATGCCAGAAGACGTCTAGTATCAGCAAAATCAAAAATGTGATTTAAAAAAAAATGTAAAATAGCTTTTACAAGTATTTTGTTGAATAAATTCAATTACATCCATTACCAATATATGGCATAAAATGTTTTACAACCAGTAGTTGTCGGTATTTTAAAATTTCATCCAATGACAACTTTACATGCGTATATCCTGTTCATCTATACATACATGCTTGCATTAACCTGGGCCTGACAACCTGGGCATGACTAACCCTATAATGGACATGTCAAGTCACAGAATTAAAAATTAACCCCACAGCTAGGGAAAAAAATAAGTCACTGCCAAAGTAAATCTATAAACTTGTGTGCTTTTCTGTGTGTGACCTTTGCATAGGCCTTGACTCTGTTTTACCTGAGCATGGACTTGCAGTCCCAGGCCGGTCTTGTCAGACACGATCAGGTTGATGATGGTTTTCAGGATGGTCCCCAGGAAAGTGTTGATACCAAACACCAAGGCGCAGAGCTCCTTGGTGAGGGACGAGGCAATCTGGAAACTACGGAGAAAAGACGGATGATTACTACAAATCAAATGCATGAGTAAACAGTTCAATTCAGTGAAATTGTGAGGAAAAGGAATCTGTTTCAAGAGCTGTCTTTAACATCTTCATTTAATTCAGTACAGTGAGTTTTTTCATGAATGACACTTGAACATGATGAGTGATGACAGGGTATATGCAGGAATCTTGAAGTTAATTTTAATACCTTTTTAAGACTTTTTCAAGACCCTTTCAATATTTTTTAATGCCTCACCACACAACAACAGAGTACTTTTTACCACGGATCTTTTGTAACAGAGGAGATATGTTGCTCAAACACTCGGTATGTAGTGTTAGTGTATGTTTATGAGTTGTAGAACAATAAATTATTTTGAAGGAGTAGATGCTAAATTATTATCTGTTTTAAAAATGTAAGTTCATTATCAAACGGACCTAACAATTCAACTACCATGAGCAGTAGTATGCCTGTGTGAATGAGCAGTAATATGCCTGTGATAACATAGATTGAAAAATAATCCGAAGTGATACCTCTTCTCTGAATAGACAAGCTAAGCCAGTGTGCTGCTGTTAGCCAGTGAAAATATTTCGGAGTGGCGACTCTTCACTTTGTTACACAATTTATGTCAGTGCGCTGCTGTAGCAGGAAAGTTTGTCTGCCTTTTGGACTCGTACAGTGCTGGTGCTGGAATGTTTTTTCTTGGTGGTGCAGGTGCAGGTGAAACGACTGGAGGGGTTGTGCCACCCAGATTTGCTTCCCTCCATGTAATTCTCCCCAGACATACGTTTATATTCCACACAAAAACAGCATTTCATTCAAATTATGTCAGATTCCGCATTTAAAAATAGATTCCTTTTTATTTATCCGCGATTCCGTCCGTGATTCGGCCCTAGTTAAGTTGAATGCATGGATTCATGTAACATCTCGGTGCGTTCGTAATATGCACTGGGAGCGCCAGAGCGTACTTTGTGCTTCTGAATTTCCACCCGCCCGCTCGCTCTGGCGCTCTCAGAGACAATTTACAAACGCACTCACAATAGCCTAGTTTTTTATGTACCTGTTCATCTTTGTTTTTTTAATAAAAATGAATAAATTCACACACTTTTACGAAGTTTTTGGGACTCAAACTCTTGGACAGCTAATTCAGAAAAAATACTTTCACAATTTAAGACTTTATAAAGTCGTGATAAGACTTTTTAATACTTTTTAAGGGTCTTAATTTTCCCAAAATTGATTTATCACCTTATAATACTTTTCAAGGCCCCGCGGATACCCTGGATGAGTTAGAGGCACTTTTTACATATTCAGTAAACAATGATTTTATTTTCTCTGTGTTCTACCGCTGTTATTTTGTATACACTGCATGTATGCAGTAAATTAACATATTTTCCTTTTTCTGATCAGCTATATTTAGTTAGTTACTTACATGGCAATAGGCACCAAGAACTGGTAGAAGCCTCTGAAGAGAATGTAGGCTATGTAGCAGACCCAGATGTCTTCTGTGGTGCCCATGAGGAGCAGCAGACCCGCCTGCAGGGCTGTGATGATAGCAATGACCAGCTCTGACCAGATGTTCCACCGAATTTTCACAAAGCCAGCCACGAAAGAAGTCAGCGCACCTGCATAACGATACAAGAAAGGCAAGTTTCCAAGTTGCTCAAATTTTCAATTGAGAAATTAAAATGCCTACAGCTGATCATTCAGTGATTCTGCAGTATAGTGGATATACTAGTTGCCTTTGATAAGGTACCGCCACCTATTTTAATTTTGTATGAGTAGTCAAAGAGTGTCATTTTCAAAGGATGGATTAGCCTGCTTTTTAACAGTGTGATATCATAACAGTCAAAGCCACAAATTTTTGTAAAATTCTGCTCCTTCAAAATTATGGCAAGGAAATGCTTGCTCATGGATCAATGGCACTCTACATAGTCTCTTCTATACTTACTGGTTTGTTTAAATTAGCCTATAAAGGGCAAACACACTCAATAGGAACCATTTTTTCTTGCCCGCTATGAGGGTTAAGTGAGGTGGTGATATCTCGTTTTGTTTCTTATAAACCTGTGGACATGTAAACCTCTTGAGACTGTAAACAGTGATTTTGGCCTCAAAATAAACCTGAACTTGAACTAATCATTTACCTAATAGATTTTGTTTTGCAACATCCCTTTCAGCTGTTTGGAAGAGACATATAGGTAACATGCTTATTCTGCTAACGTTGTGTTTTACAGCTGTTTAAAGTACAAATACTGACGTAATTTAAAAGCCTGACAATCACTTCAGGTGAATAAGGCTGAGAGATGACTTATGCAAACCCTTTACTACAGGTGACAGGGTTGTACAGTCATTTCAACACGGTCAAGGTTCCTTCACATTACAGGTCAAAATTACACATTCCTGCATTAGAGCAATGCCAGTTTTGCTTACAAGTATGCGTCCATTTTTGGCTGATAAAACCAAAAATATTGGCACCCAAAAGGTGTGGTGGATAATAAGGCAAATTAATCAATAAATAACCAAATTAAATGATAAATTGCCCATAAACTCACGCTAAGCAGCATAATCACCAGGATTCAGAAGCCAAAAGACTGCACTGAGTCCAAAAGTCCAATTTTTACCTCATTATCTTGTAGATTTATCATCAGCCTGCAGTAGCACACTGCATATTGCAATTACAGACACAGCACACTTAAAAGGCCAAATAAAGTGATAGGTTACTGTGGGAAAAAGCTGAATTGGGGAAGCTGAATTTTACACTCTTTTTTAATTTTACATTTACATACCCAGGAAGCCAAATGTGACACTCACTCTGCGTATAATTTGTAGGTGCCACAGCTGTTAACACTTCTTTCAAATTTAAGCAATTGAACTCCATGAAATATCAATGATAAAACTGATGTGAATATTCTCTTCTTTATTCCACCACCACAGCACAAAGAAGCTTTGTAACTCTTAGTTTTTAAAACTGTCACCAAAAAGCAGTCATATCTATTTTTTCCCTAGCTTTGATTATTCCAAAATGCTTTTTGACCCAAATACCAAAATCAATAAGGCCTGCATAGGAACTTTGTGATTAGATTTTTACCTGACAAGAAAGTGTTCAGAAATTTGTTTCTGTGTTGGGGAGTCTACCTATGATCAGTCCCCAGTCATTTTGCATTTACGTTGCTCTGATTGTGTCCCACATCTTTTCCTCTTAATAAAACACTGGCAGATGCCGTGTGTTGTATTACAAATATATTCAAACATATTGTGTTTGATCAATTGATGTAATCCGTTAAATCTGGTCATGAATATGTAAAATGAATGCCCATCTTCATTTCACACATGGACTCTCATTCATATTCAACATCTAATCTTTAGACTTTACAGTGGGCTTCTTAGCTCCAGAGAAAACTCTTACCCAGTAGAGTGGAAGCAGCTTCTACTCCCCCGTTGTAAACGTTCTTGTTCTCAGTGGCCGGGTAGACTTTGTTCCATAGGATGTGAACGTAGAAGAGCACCAGGTAGTAGCCTGTGGAGTTGAACACCCACCACAGGCTCCACAGCCTCAGGTTGGGCCTCCTCACGACATTCTTCACCTCCAGCAGCATCTCCACCAAGACTGAATTCTTCCAGGAAGACCAAGGTCTCAGAGGGGGCGGCAAAGACGACTTGCCCTCATCCGGGTTAATTTTGGTCAGTTCCCCCTTGGTGGCTTCTAAGGCCGCCATCTCCCTTTGCTGCTGCGCCCGATTGAAATACATGGAGCGCTTGGGCCAAGGCAGGCAGATGGAGAGGAGCAGGCTGAAGCTGACGAAGCCCAACGACAGGAGGTTAAGGGTGAAGTAGGTCACGTTGCCCAGGGACATGCACAGCTGGCCCAGTACCGAGCTGGTGAAAACTCCCATGAGCACCGAGGACCGCGAGTAGCTGGCCACGCGCTGGTAGAGTCCCGGGCTGACCAGGGAGAAGATGTAGGAGGAATAGGCCACACGGCAGGCCATTGTGATGCCGTAGAAGAACTCCATGAACTGCATCTCCAGCAGGGTGGTGCCAAGGAGCATGATGAGCCAGATGGCCACCTGGCTGAGGGCCTGGAGGATCAGCACCGGCTTGTAGCGCAGGTAGTCTGTCAACAAGAAGGTTGGCACAAGCACGGCCATGTAGGAGTATGACAGCACCGGAGTGATCTCATTGGTCACCTGGACAGGACAGTGAGGTGAATTAAATAAAGACCACAACTACATGAAAAACAGGGGTGTAACAGTTCAGCCTTTTCATGGTTCACTTTGTACCTCTGTGGTTCAGTTGGTATTACATTTTGATTTTTAAAAATTAAACTTACTCACAATTTAGGTTATTTCTTTTCAGATTAAACATATACCAACAACTCAACACAAAAGGCTGAATGGGGCTTTTGCAAGTGTTCTGTCTATGTTGTGCAACTTGATAGCAGAATACCAAAAAAACCACAGGCTTAATAAAAGACTTTTCCACAAGACGTATTTCCTGGGTTTCAGTTTTAAAAAATCATTGCACACCAATGAAAAGCAATATTATGTTACCTCAAATACTAACTAACATTTTATACATCTTAGATCATGAATACTGCAATGCATCACACTGACTTTTGCACAAAGTATCCCAAAGCTTTGAAAGCCTTCTCCAACTCCTCTGCTTCTGTTTATCGACATCATCTCCTTTGTGATTGGTATAGATTTAATAAGGGCTAATGGGTTTTACCTGGATTCACCTTACCAGTGTACTTCATGCAAACATTAAGCACTTCTCTGAACATTCATTCTATCACCGTTGACATTAGTAGTCCAGGGTTTATACAGGAATCATCAAGTTGAATTTACTACCTTTTACTACCTTTTTTACTACCTTTCAAATATCTTTTACTACCAACACGGCATTGAGCAGCGGCTTTTTTTTTTTTTTTTTTTTTTGGTGGGGGAGTGGGGGGGACATTTTTGTTATTGGGGGGGACAACAAACAGCAAAATTTCTGAGAGTAATTGTTGGGGGGGACATGAAAAAATTGCTGTCTGGCACAACTGTACCACCCTCTTTCTCTGTTATGCTCCTTTGAAACTTGCTGTACAGCGTTGAGCGCTCAGCATGTTGCTCACTGTTCTATTTCCACTACAGTCTGTTAAAGCAGCTTTACAAGAACTAGAAACTCAAAATAAGCTCTAAAACTAGAGGAAATATCTTGAATAATCCAACTACAAACTATTCTTCAAAAAACATTTTTTGTAGCGTCAACAAAAAACAAAGCAAGATATGGCATCAAATAGTGACATACAGTATATGTTTGAGCTGTACACAGTCCCTTTTAGATTAAATAAGAAAATGAAATGCAACGATGCCACAAAATAATGCAATTTAAAATGCAAAAAAAAAGATATATCTAGAGACAAATTCAAAATATCAGTAAAATATGAACTATTTCTGACATTAATATCCTGACAGACTTTTTGAAAGAATAAAAAGCTCAGTATTTGCTCCTCCTGTGGTCTGTCCTCTCTGTCCTCTCTCTCCCTCACTGTCCTGCATTCGCTTGAGTGCAGGACTTTTTAACACTTAAAAACACACTGTTTTACATTTATAATTAGCACCGCTTGCATTGTACTTTCATTGAATATTATTATATAATTGAAAATTATTTATTAGTGTTAACAATGTTTTTTTGGGGGGGGACAACTTTATGGATGGAGGGGATAGAGGGGTGTGCGACACACAAACATCAACGGTCAAGCGCTAACGTTAGCCACCGTATGAATTTAAAGCCACCTCTTGCATAATTTATTGCATGACTTGGTGCAAATATTTACCCGCACCGTGGCAGGTAGACCTCCAAAATTAACTCGCCAAGGGAATATTTTAGGCGCATTTGGTGAGTGGCGACCGCTATTTTACAGCACTGCTCAGAGCTGCGAAAACTTACATTTTCCCCATCTCGGCAAGTGGCTTGCTCACACTGACGTTTTGAGACCCGCATGAGCGCAACATGCGGCAGGTGAACCAATCGCGTACACGCTACAGGGTGGCAAATGCAGTCAGGATCACTGATTGGCTATCAACACCAGCACAGGTCCTGGTGTCCTGCTCGCACATATTTTTCGTTTTAATATTTCTTTAATTAAATGAGCTGTAAAGAAAAAAATCAGCATCAATGGAAAAGTCATAATATATTGAAGGGATGATGAAAAAAATTACTACCAATTAAAATTGTGTTAGTTACCTTTAACTACCTTTTAAGGGCCTTAATTTGGGCTCCTTTTGTTTACTACCTTTTACTACCTTTTACAACCCCGCGGATACCCTGCAGTCACTTGTTATATATATTATGAGAGTCAATCACATTCATCTGTGGGATACAACTATTTAAAAGTTTGCTTTATTCATCAAAATGTGTTAACATACATTCTGGGTTGCAAAAAACATCCAAATGGCAGAGTGTAAAAACAGATTAGGCTACTAGGTGGGAGGTAGCAGCACCCATATGGATTTCTCCAAGTCTATGAGAAACAGCTGACGCCTTGATAACTGGTCTAGAAGGGGCATCTCCTTCAATTCAGGGGCACTGTCCCAAATATCTGATCATTATGATCGTTTATTCTTGGGGCATTCATTCTTGTTCAGCTGCACAGCTTGATTTAAACAATTTTTAACAGCATGACCCAGTATTATCAAATATTACGTCACAAGGCCAAAACCATGACAAACATTACGCTACACAAACACCAAAACGCTATTTGAACTAATGTTGTCTTACAGCCCCTCAATTCCTAAAGCATTAGAAATTGCTATTCAAGTAGAAGTATTTTAACTTCTTTGATATTTTACTTAAATATGAGTAACCAACTGCTGTAAAATATACTTAAGGAAAAGTAAATGGTGAGTGACTTTTAAAATACAGTAACTTTGTTGGTGCCAACTTTTCCATGCAAGTTTAAAAGGGGTGTAAACTTTAACTCTGACACTGTTCACAATTTGTGTATGAACGATGGCCCAGTGTCTTATGCTTCCAGACCTAAGAGAATACAACACACAAAAATGGGCTTATGTAAAATTTGATTTGAAAAATGTGCACAAAAAGCTACTCAATCACATTAATATAAGTAAATTCAATTAGTTACTCCCACCCCTGCCCATACAACATGATTCAGAATATTAAGTCTGATGTCACCTAAATAAAATAAGCCTAAACTTTAACTGGAGCTTGCAATTACTGTCTGACAGACTTGGCTACTATGTAAGGAAAATTTTTAACGTCCCAGCAGCCAAACGTCAATAAGTTTCTTATTTTTCCCCCACTCAAACAAATTACTCCAGGCGAATGCATCAAGTCATGCAGCAAATGTATGCATATTCACAGCTGAGGAGCAACAACCCAGGCAGCATTTTGCATGGGGGAGGCCACAGAAGGAGGACAACATTAAATACAGGAAGTTACAAAATATGGTAAAGCATGACTCTGCTGGAAGTAGCTGGACAGTTTGAAACCTGTTTGAGAGAAGTTGCTGAGCCTCTCAAATTACACCCCAACAAGCTGTGTTGTTCCACAGCAAGTGTGAGAAACTACTAATAAACAAATTCCCCAAACCCCTCAGATCCGCTGACCAGTCATCGCTCTCCATTCCAAGCACCCAGTTAAACACCAAAGATGACTGAGCATTTTCAGTTGTTGTCCGTAAATTGTGGAATAGTTTGCCAGAGCATTAGGTATTCTCCCTCCACTAATATAAGCTAAGTGCAACAGCACAGTAGAACCCGAAGGTGGCACTGTGTACACACAGTGACATCATGTGAAGCCCATGGGTGAATCACTATTGTGCGGTCTCGTGTGGTCACAAAAACACATTTATTACTATGAAAAAGTTGTACACGTACATGTCTGGAGTTAGCGCAAGAGGAAAGAAGAAATGTAAGAACCTGCAGTCTACAGTGACTATCACAATATGTTGGGTCAGTGCTGAGACACTGCAAAACACCAAAGTCTCTTGCTAAAGGTGCTGCCAAAATAAATAAGAGAGAATCTTGCAGATAATCACTTTCATGTTTTAGCCTATGACATATACTCCGTACAAACTCCAGCTGGCGCCTGCCACAAAGTGAGGTCTGAAAGTTAGTCAATTATGGCCATTATGACCACTCTCTGGCTTTCATTTGGATTTTATTTGCTGTTTGTGCAACACTGCTTGTGATATGCTTTTACCAAGATATACTATGCTTTCATTATTTTTATTACGTGTATCATCTTATTTATGTCTGTTTTGATTTCACATTCCTTGTGTTTTTTTTTCTTGTAATCATTTTACTCTCTCTGTAAAGCACTGGTCAATGTTTGTTTTTAAATGTGCTCTATAAATAAACTGACTTGATATGATATGACCATTGTGACCTGTCATGGTCACTCACAGTCCACTCATAACTTAGCAGCTACTTCACCATGTCCAACTTATAAAGGCCCTTACTGACCCAGTTTGCAGGAATGTGAACTTTGACCACACACAGAGGGATCAGTATACTCCCCACTGAACATTCATTAATTCCACTGGATAATGAGTGCCAAACTGCATGGAGCTGAAATTACATTCATTTTCAGCCTGGACTTAGTCTGGGTGGCCTCCTGCATATGAACCTTGATTCAAACTGTGTAAGTCAATACAACAGCTGACACTGGAATGCCCTACAACTTAAATATCATCCTCCTGAATATTTGATTTAACTTGCATCAAGTCAGGCTTTTTGCACTAGAAAAACTCCAGTTCATACTCTGTTTTGATATCACAAGGCAAATTTCTTTTTCACCACACTGAACCAAGACAAATACAGCTTCACACACACACGCGCACCCACGCCAATCAGGGGCCATCACTAACCTGTTCCCTGGTGAAGTTCTTCTCAGGACTGAGCAGGTATGGTGTTATGAAGGGCTCCCCGGGCTTTATCGATGCCATAAACCCAAAGCAGCACAGGAATATGACGGACCACTTCCAAATCTGGGGGTTCCTGGTTTCAGGGAGGCCATCAGCAGGCGAGAGGACTTCAGAAGCAGAGGCAGCCATCTCTGCGTCCCGCTCTCCCTGTCCTCGCAGGTCCTCAGATTTTGGCTGCTTCTGGGCCTCTCGTTCCCCTTCCAGTCTGTCTTCACTGGCTGCAGTATCATCCAGCACCATTGTGACAGCTGGTTTGTGGTGCCAAGTGTAATCGTTGTTGATGTCAAACTACCATGTGGCAGCTTGTTTGGTCATAAAAGACTAGTTTCTTACAAATGGAATGAAAAAAATGGATACACCCAATTGTTTGGGTTCAGTAATTCAACTGGTCAGGTTCAGGGTTTTGGTGTGCTCCCAACCCTATCCTTGTGCCCGATGCCAAGACTCTCATGTCCGTGAAATGGACGAGGATGAGAACAAATGGTCTAGTGCAGTTAAACAGCTACATGCTGCTGTTTGCATGTAGCTGTTGACCTTTGCTCCATTCCACAGTGACAATGATTGAAAGCAAGCTATCCAACAGCTGGGTCTCCTGTCATTGTGAACCTGTAAAAGATAACAATGTTGTCAATTAGTCTGACGTAATGCACAGTCATATGGCAGGTGACACTCCTACACTCCAGCCTTTGTAAGTGAAAAGGTGGCATAACATTGCAGAGCCAAACCCCATATCAGGGCTGGGCAATATATTAATATTACACTGATATCATGTTATAAGAATAGATATCACCGGGAATTGTGCACATGGTCATGGCATGATATGACAAATTATGTCTTAAGCTGCTTTTCCACTATTTGCCTCTACCTGCTTTGGACATTATATTCACATTACAGCTTACTGTCAAAATGTCACTGTGTAAATACTTTGTGAAAGCAGCAATGGTCATGTGATGTTTGATTTTTTTACATAATGCACAGCTCTAAGGCATATGCAAATTTTATAATGACATGCTGCTGTAACTCAAACAAATTCAGGCAAACTCCATTCAGAAATCTGGTATTTTTCATGTAGACATAGGTAAACACACTGTAAATCTATTATTATCTATTTTTTAATAGATTTATTTATTTTGACAATATTTGATATTTGGGACCAGGTCTAAGCCGCATTCACCAGAAGCCAATAACGCTTCAAGTACTGCTCTGTCAAAGTGTGTGTGGGTGTGTGCCAACACGCGATGCAACAACAAATTTCCAGATTTTTCCATGAGATTTGGTGTGCTGTCCGCTCCAAAGGAACGCGCTGAACGTCTCGGGGTTACTCAAGCGGGAATCCCAAACAAGTTACACAAGCGCTTTGGTAAGACAGCAGGCATGTGTGTTTGCTTGCTGAAGCTAACACACATTAGTATTCCGCACCAATAGCCCGTAATTTCTAACGCAAAGTTACACAAACAATGGCTAGCCCACTTTGGTTACGCAGGTTACGTTATTCCAGGCCGGGATAACAACACGGCAAACACGTCTGTCCACAGTTTCTGACCCCGCTAGAAATTTCAAGCAGGCTACTTAGTTAGCTTACATTAACAGAGCTTCACAACAACGCGCCTTAAATTGTCACCGTTCCGACAAACACAGGCAAACATGAACAAATACAACCTCGATACAGCACGACCCGCCACCTTTCCTACCTAAAATAATGTATACTACGTTTGGTATCCAGGTGTAGGGAATATAAAGTTAATATTTGACTGCTGCATACCTCTCATGAGCGTGTACAACGCGTGCCCCATCTGTAAGCATTGGTTACACGCACAGGGCATTCCCATTCGCGTTGATTGCTTCTTCTTCGTCTTTGTAGTTAATACACGGCGGTAGCAACCAGCGCATTAGGGAGCATTAGCGCCCCCTTTTGCTCAGGAATGTGGCGCAGACATGAAATCCTGCCCACTGATCCTGTCTGTCAAATAAACTCAAAGAAAACTTGTGCTTTAGTTCGTTACAGTTTGAACGCTGAGCTCCTGAACTGCAGTCTTCCTGAGGTCTTCATCCATATTGTCTGTCTTAATCATACTGAGTAGATAGATAGATAGATAGATAGATAGATAGATAGATAGATAGATAGATAGATAGATAGATAGATTTATTTTATTGATCCCAAACTGGGAAATTATTCTGTTACAACAACATCAGTAGAAACATAAAAAAACACACACTGTACAATATAAAGCAGATAGATTAAATAGAATAAATGCAAAATATATCGTACAACTGTGCAAAAAATGTGGCAGTACAAGAGGTAGTACAAATAATAAATAAACAGTTAAGGTGCTAGGTGTTTAAACAGAACTATACATAGGTGAGTTGTGAGTTGTCTCTGTCAGACAGATGTGAGTACAGTCTACAGTTGTAGGATATGCATTCAGCCTGAGTGCTCAATGTACTGAGGTGCACAGATGCAATGCCTCATATGTAATAAAAACATTTTAAACTGGAATTCTAACCCTTACCGGGAACCAGTGTCAGGAGAAATTTCTGTGTAATGTGTATGCTTGGTGCTACTTTAAGGTTGTAGGCTTTAGAGCGGCAGCCAAAAGTTATTTTCATTAGTGACGGCTTCGGCCATTATTTTCTCAATGAATTAATCAGTTGTTTGGTCCATAAATTGTCAGGTAATGGTGAAAAACGTTGACCAAAATTTCCAGCAGCCCAAGTGATTTCCTCAAATGTCTCGTTTTGTTCCAACCAACAGTCCACAACCCAAATATATTTAGCTTATTGTCACTGAGGAGGAAAGTTGATTTTATATTAATGGAATCTAATTTTCCTGATGATTTTTCATTTGATTTTTTTAATGCATACTCCTGTTTCATTGTACAATATATTGAACACATGTCTGAAATGATTATATATTTGAATGTATTTTCAAAAAATCTATTTTTTTTTTTTTTTTTTTTTTTTTTTTGCTCCCCATAAAATAACAGAATTCTACCAGAATATACATACCCCAGAGCAACATAAAAATATGAAGAAAAGACTGATTGCATTGTGGGTTTTTAAGACGAAAAATCTCCTGGAAACAATGTTATTTAAGACTTTCAATCAATCAACCAATCTTTATTTATATAGTGTCAAATCACAACAAAGGTTATCTCATGATGCTTTACAGGAAGAGCAGGTAAAGAACACACTCTACAAATTACAGAAGAAAACAAACAAAGAAACCCAACAGATTCCCTCCTGAGCATGCTCTTGGCGACAGAGGCGAGGTAAAACTCCCCTTTAACGGGAAGAACCCTCAGGTAGAACCAGACTCAGGGCGGGCGGTCATCTACCTGGACCGGTTGGGTGGAGAGGTGAGAGAGAGAGACAAAGAGACAGAGACAGGGAGATAAGGGCCAAATGGGACAAATGACAACAGAACACCAGAGCATCCTGACAGGTAATCTAGATGGTAGTGACACGCAGCATCCAGCCTTCTGGTCTGCAGCTGGATGACCTTCCAGGACGAGCAGGACAGTATGACCTAGACAAGATACAGAAAGCACAACGAAAGCAAAGGGGCCGAGGACAACAATAACATGCACTGAGTAAAAAGGAGAGGAGTTGAAATCGGGGGGTGGGGTGGGGGTGGAGGGGTATAGAGGGGGAGAGGAAGAGAAAAGAAGAAAAGAGAAGAAGAGGGAAGAAGAAGATGAGGAAAGAGGAAAGTGCTCAGAACATGATATGAAGTCCCCCGACAGTCCAGGCCCATAGCAGCATAACTAAGGGCTGGTCCAGGGCAACCTGGGCCGACCCTAACTATACGCTTTGTCAAAGAGGAAGGTTTTAAGTCTACTCTTAAAATGTGGAGCCTGGAATTGGAAGGATCTGCCTCCCGTTCCAGTCTTAGAAATTTTGGCAACCACCAGTAAACCTGTTTTTTGAGAGCGCAGTGCCCTAGCAGAGATCAGATTAACTCCTTTTTTCAGTTTCCTATGTTTGAAGAAGTCATAGATAATATACCACTACCTGCAAGCCTCTGCCAAGGACAATAATACCTAAACCAAACGAGGACAGTTTGTAGACTGAGAATTGGATGCCAGTTTCTCTCTCTCTCTCTCTCTCTCTCTCTCTCTCTCTCTCTCTCTCTCTGTATATACATCTATATCTATATCTATATCTATATAGACCTATAGATACAGATATAGACATATGTGTATACATATACATATGTATGTATATGTATATGCAGGGTACACCTGGATACAGCTGTACCCTGTACAGAGATTTGTCCACCAGCCAGGCTCAGCTGGACCAGTCTAACCTGATCTCAGAGCAGTGAAAGACCAGATCCAGCGTGACCCTCAGCTGATGGAACTGACCTCAGGTCCCGTCTCCGTATCAAGGAGCAGGCGCAGGCGGTATGGCTGTAACGGCAACGACCCGTGGTCCAAAAGACGGTATTCATCCCCTGTTGAGAAGCCACGGAGCAGTCATTGGCGCATCATGGCGGCGCAGTTCGGACAACAGCACGGTCCTTGCGACCAGATGTTCAGCAGGCCAATGCCACGTCTCCATGACATCCGTGACGCAGGCGCTGTCTCCTCGTAGCAGCAGAGAGCGCCAGCATCACTCAGGATCACCAGTCTGTGGCCTCTAGTCTCTGCGCAGGCTGCACCGACCACCGGAGACCGGCCTGAGGACACACCTGCTGTGCAGCTGGTAGAGCCAGCCGGAGAGCCCGCCTGGGAAAGACGAGACTCGCTTGGTCTTTGCTCAGTCTAAGACCGGACTGACGAGAGTGAAACACTCAACAGCTGAACTTGGAGACTCTCCTATGTGTAAGCTCTCCAATGGACAGCTTACACATACTACGTTGGGCCACACTTTGACAAGGCGACCCAAACCGGTTGTTAGACCAGTCAAAGACCAACACCAGCATGTGTGCTGGACACACACCTGCTGACCTGCAACAGGTATGTGACACACCCCTGCTGCCGACCTGGCATTTTAAAGACTCCGACTGACGTCACAGTCAACCAAATGATGACGTCGGACGCACAGCACAGACAACACCTGGAACACTGCTCAATATTTTACAATCACCTGCACTGGTTTGTGACGGACGGCGTGACGTCACAATGGCTACAAGTCCACATTGAATTTGTGTGTGTGTGTGTGTGTGTGTGTGTGTGTGTGTGTGTGTAAATGTGTGTAAATAAAATTCCAACAGTAATCCCCAGTTGGAAGGAAAAAAAAACATGTTTTTTTGACAATGACTCCTCAGTTTTTCATTACAACATCAAATGTGTGTGCTTTCCAAAGACATTGGTTGGCCAAATACACAAGCTATGACTTTCTTCTGCCTGCCATCTCTGCCTGACTGGCCTCTTCTGTCACTCGGTCTGTTCCTCTGTGAGGAAACCACATGGAGCAGAAATATGTCACCTCTGCAGACACCTCCTCCATGTCCAGGAGTGTGTTCAACAGTGATCCTCTCATGGCACTATACCTCTTTGACCTCATTACCTGGTCGCCTGTGCCTCCTCTGCCTCCCTGGTCACCCTGCCTGCTACTGTCTCCTTCTCGGATCAGATGGAAAAGCAAAACATGACAGAAGCACACTCACGATAGATGGACAACATTCAGCTTCAGCATGGGGAGCCTCAAGAGGCATCATCTCATGGCCTCAAATGTTCATCCAACAGCCCCACATTTCATAATTAGGTATGAAAAGCAAAACATAGAAAGAATGAGGACAAATGACAAAGGTGAGGTGTTAAAGAAACTGTCTGTTGTTAAAAGGGTTTACTCTAATGTCAGGCAGTGGTTGCTGTTTCACAAGCAGAGTTCAGATTTCATGTCAACATGCTACAAACATAAATGCAATGTAACTGCATATAGCTCGCTTCCACATCAATACTTTAGTGCAGGCAGAAGACAAAGGTGCATGGTGCAGAAGTTGAATATGCTGTGAGTCACCTGTGCAGTGTTAAAACAATTGTTCATGTGAACATACTGAATGTCTGTCTGTAACGTGCTGTTTGTCTGCCCCCTTGTGGTGCCTTTGGACTTCACATTGCACTTGGCGTGAGCATCATTCAGAAACACCTGCTTGACACCTGAGCATCAAAATTACACATCTGCCAAGATTAAATTGAATTTGTATTTGAGTTTAGTAGCCATTTCACTGTTTGCAGTGAGTACAAATGTGTTTAAATGTGTTTTGGATTTTATACCATTTTTCATTTTTGAACTCAGTCATTGGTTAATAATTAAGCTTCTGTTAAGGCACCCAAACACGATAGATTATATGATTTTAACACAAAATTATATTATTACAGTTGAGTAACCTGGTATGTTTCATCGATTTAGGCTATTGCATGTGTTTTGAAAAAGAGGTGTTCTCTGACGTTTATCACTTTGGAGCGGAGATCGGGGGTGAACCAGGGGCCAGACCGAGTAAAGAAAACAGAGCGAGACTTGACAGGAGCAAGTGAGTTGAGAATGTTTGTGAGACCATTATTGTACTGGATGACAAGCTCATCGGGAGTGGAAGAGGAGTCCGGAGTCAGGGTGGCGATATAGGAGGAGAGGGAGTCCAATTTAATGCCCTTAATATTGCGATATGAGATGACACGGGGTGGTTTGGAGATGGAGAGCCGGAGGGTGACATTAAATGAAAGTAGGAAATGGTCCGTAATATGGAGTTCATCAGCAGTAGGTACAGTTAGATGGGATGAGACCAGAGCAGCAAATTAAGTCCAGTGTGTGACCTTTAATGTGTGTGGGGAAATCTGCGAACTGATGGAAACCAAAACTGTCAAGTGATGAAGAGAAGTCCATGGTAAGGGGAAGAGCAGGATTGTCCATGTGTATATTGAAATCCCCCAGCAGAACTACATTGGGTGAGAGAGTGGAGAGGTGGGTGAGGAGGGCAGAGAATTCATTTAAATAGTCACAATGAGGCTTGGGGGGACGGTAGACTGTGGCAATGATAGTGGGAGTGGGACCGGATATTTGACTGGCAAGGCATTCTAGTGAGAAGAGGGGAGGCACGAAAACTGGAAGAACCTTCCAATTCTCGCGGTAGAGTATCGCAAGACCCCCTCCGCGACCCGAACCATGAGGATTACAAATGTAAACAAACCCCGGAGGAGTAGAGTTTGACCAATGAATGGAGTGCATACTCACTGACATGTGTGAATGAGCTCCGCTCATTGGTCAAACAGTGGGAGAAGGGGCAGACTCTCAAAAATAACGGACAGAGTGCGTCACTTATTGGTTCAATACGGGACGTGTGTTTTGGTTGCCAAATACGGGACGATTCCGTATTTCAAGGGACGGTTGGCAACCCTAGTGTGACTGATCGTCTCTTATATCCGGCCCAAAGTGAGCACTTACACAGACCCCCTGCAGTTTGCTTATCAGCACAAAATCGGTGCAGATGATGCGGTCATCCACATGTTACAACGAGTCTATGCCCACCTTCATACCTCTGAAGCAGCTGTAAAGATTGTGTTTTTTTGACTTCTCAAGTGCGTTCAATACAATTAGGCCAGATTTGTTGGGAGAGAAGTTGGGGAGAATGCAGGTGGAGCTGGGGCTGGTTTCTTGGATCACTGACTATTTAACCTCCAGACCACAGTATGTACAGCTCAGTAACTGTGTCTCAGGGACCGTTTTTAGCAGCACTGGAGCCCCTCAAGGTGTTTTAGCACCTTTTTTGTTCACCCTCTATACATCGGACTTCCAGCATAATTTGGATTCCTGCTCTCTTCAAAAATTCTCTGATGACTCAGCTGTTGTGGGCTGTATCAGAGGTGGAGATGAGGAGGAATATAGGCACACAACCAGTGAATTTGTTGATTGGAGTCAAAATAACCATCTTCTGTTGAACATCACTAAGACCAGAGAAATGGTCCTGGACTTCAGGAAAACAGGCCACAACAGGAACCTGTCCTCATACAAGGGACCAAGGTCGAACAGGTCCCCTGCTACAAATACCTGGGACTGCAATTGGACAACAAGTTAAACTGGATTAATCACATGGAAGCCGTTTACAAAAAAGGCTAGAGCAGACTGTACTTTTTGAGAAGACTACGCTCTTTTAACATCTGTAAACCGCTGCTGTGCTCCTTTTTTAACTCTGTTGTGGCCAGTGCTGTGTTTTTTGGTGTGGTGTGTTGGGGGGAGAGTGCATGTACAGCTGATAGAAACAGACTAAACAAGCTGATTAGGAAAGCAGGGAACATCATTGGCATCACTCTGGAAGGGGTTGCTCAGAAAGATAAATTCCATAATGAGCAACGATAGTCACCCACTCCATGCACTTGAGGTTTTTAGGAAAAGCACACACAGTGACAGGCTGATCCCGCCGAGATGCAAGACAGAGAGGTACAGAAGGTCTTTTCTGCCCGCGGCCATGAGGCTTTTTAATGACCAATAGGTTGTTCTACCTCAACTAGAGGGTCTTTAATTATTTAAATCCGTTTTATTTAATGGTCGTTTATCTAATTGTATATTTTATGGGTTGCTGTCTTTTTTTTTTTTATGTGTGTGTGTGTGTGTGTGTGTGTGTGTGTGTGTGTGTGTGTGTGTGTGTGTGTTTGTGTGAACACTGCTGCTGTGACACATCAATTTCCCTTATGGATTAATAAAGTATCTTGATCTAAGTGTGTGTGTGTGTGTGTGTGTGTGTGTGAACTAGTGAGAGAGACAGTGAAACTTCATAAGGCTACAGCTTGCTTGTAAAAATGAAAGAGAAAGCAAGATAAAAAGTATAGTATAGAGATGTGGAAATCTGTCTGATAATAAATTCTTTGTAGAGGCAGAGCAACAATAATATTGCCAATGAATATAAGGTTAGAAAAAACATTTATCCGTTTTAATGGGACTTCTGGTATTAGCCATACTCCTATCTGAATACAGAAACAGATAATTTTGTTGGTCCGTCATGCTGTATTGATGACAGATTTTTTTTATCATATAAAATGCTGAAATTAATGCAGTTTTTTTTTTAAGATTATTTTTTTGGCGTTTCTGCTTCTTTTGACAGTTGGGTTAGAGGGGGGATGACGTGCAGCGAGGGACCTGAGGTCGGATTTGAACCCCAGTCGCTGCGATCTAAATTAATGCAGTTTTTAATTAGGATTATATAGAAGCTGTGTAGGCCATGTTTTACACTAATAATTGGGATAATATGCTCAAATAATATGCTCAAAGTGGGTATTTGTCACACTTATGGATTCATAGGTCACATTTATTGAAGGGGCCTATATGCTTTTTGGGGATCATTGTGTTAAATAAAGACCACAGTGTGGGGTTTTAACCAGAACCATGACACACTGACACTGGTGCAGGTACCAGCAGGAATAAATACACTGTCAAGGCTGAGAAATTGCAATGTCTTTTATTTCTCATTGATTGATTCTTGAAACTGCAAATTTGTATATAATTCGAAGCATTCATATGTCTTTGGACTTTGGAGCTTTACAAACTTTGCCACACATAGAAATAAAAAATAGTAAAAAAAAAAAAAAAAAAAAAGGCATGTAGTAGGTGAAATCCCGCAGCTCAACTGGAAGAGCAAAGCAGTCACACTGCCAGAGTTATAGGTCCAAGTCGCATGGGGACTCCTGTACTCAAAATGTGCTCTATGCTTTGGATAAAAACATCCAACTTGGTTTGCCATCACTTCAGGAAACCCATGATGTATAATTTTGTAAGTCTGGCTGCTGGTCTGCACAGCACTACATTTTTTTCTGAGTCGGAAATAGAACTGAATCAGGAAAAATTACACACAGACTTGTTTACAGAAATCAGCAATGCAAGGTTTCACTAGAAGCTTTATAACCACCTGATGGCAGCAATGTACCTTACAACTAGAGGACCAAGGTGATGATTAGTCAACTAGATACTCTTTATGCCAAACGTTTTTTTGAGTTTGAAGAAAAGAAAAGATTTATAGTGTAGATGACCAACTGGTTAAGCTGTATTATTCCAAACTCCCAACATTATCACTCTGGCTGCTTAAAAACCTCTGACAACAAATATAAATAAATATAATATAAATAACAATATAAAATAAATATTATATAGATAGATAGATAGATAGATAGATAGATAGATAGATAGATAGATAGATAGATAGATAGATAGATACAATGCTTTAATGAGTTGTGTTTCCAAAAAGGAAAAAAAAAACTGCATCAAAAAATGTTGATATTGACATTTTTAAGGATAAGAGCTCTGCAAAGTCAACATAATCAGTTCAATTTTAGAGCTGGTTGGTAAAATGTCATTGAATAGTATAAAAGTCAATTTTCTGTAGCCCATTAATGGTGTTGTGTATTTTCCACTTCACTACTTCTATTTTCTCACACACTATTACCTGTTAAACAAAACTTGATAGTCCAAATTTAGCTTGGAATTCAATTTGTTTATCCTTTGGCTTTTTGTCCAGTGCAACAAGAATTAGCCTGCAGTCAGCAACTGGCCCATGTAATTCTGGTTAGCATTCACCACCAACATGGCACAATGCAATTATAATTTCCATTTTTATTATTATTATTATTATTATTATTTCTTTGGGCCTGTCTACAATTGCCCCAGAATACATTTCCATGGTTGACAACAGGGAATTGTTAAGTGAAATTGTTCACCTTCTTCAGCTGTAAACCAAGTTCATCTTGATTTAATCAGCTGAAAATTAATTGAAACCTTCAGGAAATGTATTGATGTCCACCACGCTTTCAGAGGAGAGCCCCGTTGCTGCCAGAGGTCTGAGATGTCGACCTGCTGAATCTGGAGCCTGACATCCTCTCCTGCATCCTGAGTTTCCTCTGAACAAGCAGCCTGAGGTTCTTCCTGAACTTCACTCCAACAAAGGCGTACAGAATGGGGTTGATGCAGCTATGGAACAGGGCCAGGCTGTGGGTGATATTCAGCGCTGTGTTGACTGATTTCCTTGCAGCACAGTCGCCTGGCACCACATCAAACCTCATGAGTGTATCCACGATCAGTGTCAGATGATGGGGTGTCCAGCAGAGCAGGAATGCAATCACCACGGCTACTATCACCTGCATGGCTCGGTGTTTCTGGAACCCACGGGTACGCAGCAGCCTTGTGATGATGATGCTGTAACAGGTTACCATGACAACCAGTGGGAGCAAGAAGCCCAGGATGTGGCGGAACCCTCGAGTCACAAGTCTCCATAAGGCAGCCTGTCCAAGGTCATAGCGCTCAGAACAAATGATCCTGTTGGAGTCAGAGTTTGGTTTGAACGCATCGTTAAAAAGTGCAGGCAGTGCAAGAGCCCAGCCAAGGGCCCAAACTGATGCACAGACAAACCAACTGCATATCCTCTTGTGGTCACGATGAGTCTCAGCAGCGTGCACAATCACAAAGTAGCGATCAATACTGATACAGGCCAGGAAGATGATGCTAGTGTAGAAATTTGCCTCAATGGTGAGGTTGAGAAACTTGCACATAAAGTCTCCAAAGATCCAGCCATGGATCACTGCCGCAGCCCAAAATGGGAGAGTGAGGGCTAGCAGAGTATCTGCTATAGTCAGGTGAACTAGGTACACGTCTGATGGATTCATGGACCGCCAATTGGCACAAATCACCCAACCAACTATTATGTTTCCTGGTATTGCTAAAAGAAAGATGACTACCAGTATGGCGCACTGGGCCACAGCTGCAGAGGGACCCAGCTGTTCAGGCTCGCATGATAAAGTCTTTGGGTCTGGGATGGTGTAGTTGAGCTCATCATAGTAATCTTCAAAGTTAATGACGATGGACATGGCTATGGATGAAGAAAGATGGACACTGTCATGACACTGGGGCACAATCCCTCCAAAAACACATAAATTCTACTGCATTTATGCATCAGTTCATTATGATTGAAACCTGCACTAAGCAGGATTTTATTACCATGACTACCACTTAAAGGTACGCTATGAAAAATTGCAAAGGGTTGAGTTAAATAAGGACCCTGACAGACTCAGCAGAGAACAACTGTGGAACAAGCAGGTAAATC
Organism: Myripristis murdjan; assembly: GCF_902150065.1. NCBI lineage: Eukaryota > Metazoa > Chordata > Actinopteri > Holocentriformes > Holocentridae > Myripristis > Myripristis murdjan. Next base: position 7,827,943 of record NC_043981.1, read on the forward strand.
AGTCTGACTGAAAATTATAAATGCTTACTCTCTATGTCACTTATATAAGCCTTCACAAATTTTGCATAGTGCACCTTTAAAACCCCGCAGTATATTCTATTTGTCCAAATAAATTTCTGGTGTTGTGTATGAACACTTGGACGTGACGAAACAAAATTTAAAAGCAAAATTCTATACTTTCTCCCTGACACAAGCAAACTATTTGGACATCACATATATAATTCCAGAGTGATAAAGAACCTCTTTTTTTTTTTTTTTTTTTTTTTTTTTCAAATTCAAACATTTTATCTTCTACTGCCATTTGGAGCTGCCAAAGTGTGACGCTGCTTAGTAGAACTTTAAAAGACCACACTGAACCTATTTTGACCAGCAACTTTCAAGTTTTACATTGCAGTTTTTCTCATTTTTTGAATATGAGTGATTGTACTTTGGGGAAAATTAGCTTTAACTTCTGAGCTACCAAAAGCACATATATGCAGTTATGCAACCGACATTGGTGCTGGAGAAACATAATTTCAGCTGTTGATGAAATGTCAAAATAAGACCGGTGTGGTTCTTTATTATCTTTGCATGCAGTGTTTTTCAATAAACATAAAACTAACTGGTAACACTTAACAACAATTAACATTAGTTAACGTTAGTTAATGCCGTAATGGTTAATTAACTGTTAGTTAATGATTATTATGGCATTTATTAATGTTAATAATATCTACAATAACCCTTAAATAACATATAAATTAATACCTTAGCATGAACAGCATTAGTAAATGATTCGTAGAGACATTAGTTAACGGTTAGTTAACTATTACTTAATATTTATTACCTGTTACTTAATGTTTATTATGGCATTAACTAACGTTAATTGTTGTACTCTTATTGCAAAGTGTTACCAACTAAATCAGGCACTCACCTTCTGTGCTGGCTTGGCTGTAGATGACAAGGAGGTGCTGTTCCTCAGCCCGAATCCAATTTTTAAAGGCAGTCTGTTAAAGAGTGCATCTATTCTTTAGGGAAAGTTGCCACAATTTCCTATTTGCTTTCCCAATATGTCACTGCATACATGTGCCTGCGTCATCATTTGTCAGTTTTGACAGCAGCAGCAATCTCAACGGCTTTCAATTATGAGGCCTGAATTAGCTGAACTGACAAAGTATGAGTTCACAATTCATAAAGGAAGTTGACATTTGAGTGTTTTTTATTTAAAATTAAGAAAATTAAGGCCTTAAATGGCATTAAAAAGCATTAAATTTGAAGTCCAGAGGCATTAAACAATTAACTACACTTGATGGAAAAAAACATTGTTATTCACGATTTATTTTGATTATATAAACATTTCATAATTTTGATCAGAAGTATAGTGTGATGATTGACAGGTGGAACCCTTTAATTGGCTATTGTTTACGGCCGGTGCACGAAGTCACAACACTGGCCCTGCATTCCAAATCACATACTTATACATACATACTACACACACACACACACACACACACACATGTATGTATATATATGTATATATATATCTATATATCTATATATCTATATATATAGATATATAGATATATACATACTATATACATACTGTAGTACATACTTTTAGTATGTACTGCAGCTGCCCTTACAAAGTATGTAGTTTAGTATGCAATATGCATGCAAATGCATACTATTTGGACACACAACATACATCCTTCATGAAATCCGACCCTCCTGCTCACTTCTGCCGCCGTCCATAGCGTCACATTTGAATGTTGTTATCAAAATACCGGTGCTGTTTCATACTGCGCTGTCGTCTGCCATATTTCTTATCTTCTGTCTTCCTGCCGCTTTTGTTGTCACTGAGCAAGTTTTGTGCGATATGTGTGTTTTGTTGTCGTCATGTGGGCATGACCACGCAACTCAGTCAGTGTGACGTAACGTCCGCTGCGCAAAGGATTGTGGGTCAGAATGGCCAGAGCAGCTGAAATCCATACTGCAAAATCTGACCGGATGTAGTAGAACATCCTGGTACTCTTGGCATACTGCATCTGACATACTATGTATTGGGACATACTTCTTTTTTTTCCCCCTACTAAATAGTATGGTAGTATGAGTATTGGAACGCAGGGCTGATGCTTGGAATGCAGCGCACTGTGAGCGTGCTCATGCTGTGGCGAAAGAGCGGGAGGAATATCAGCAGATGTCGGAAAAATGGGAAAATGCAAGTTTCAGTAGAAGTGGTTGGAGGAGGAATTATTCAGAATCTGGTGACAGCCTGTCGACGGTAAACCCAAAGAGGCATTTTGCAGCGTGTGCAAAAAGATCTTCAAAGTTTGCACAATAGGCGTCAATGTGGTGAAATGACACATGCTGTCAGATAGTCACGAGTCAGCGATTAACCCTATAAAGCCATTCGTATCATATATGATACACATTTTCAATTCCGTTTTTCGTTTTCAGTTTAATCAATACTTAACCAAAATACTGTTGTATGCCTTTGAACACTTCCCCTGTTCACCCTGGACCATACCATTGGCATTGGCACTTCAAGTACATCATATATCATACATCAGAAAGGTCGTGTATTAACATGTTTTTTTAATTTTTATATGTGTACATATATATATATATATATATATATATATATATATATATATATATATATTGTTATAGGACTAAATAAAGGGTTCAATTTCAAAAAATTTGAATTTTCTGCCAATTCCAGCAGTGCCAAATTTCTTTGCCGTGACCAGCAACGCAACTTCTGCTGATGCCACCACAGCTACAGCTGCTGCCGCTTCAGGCTCATTTTGTTATTTTTGAAATGTGCAAATAATAATAATAATAATTTAGATTTTCTCAAACATTCAAGATTAGTATTGTCAAATGCTTACAATTTTCTCTCTCTCTCTCTCTCTCTCTCTCTCTCTCTCTCTCTCTCTCTCCCCCCATAAATACACACACACACACACACACACACACACACACACACACACACATCTATATAAACTAGGCAGAAAAAGTTCTGCACCGCTTCTTCAGTCTATAATTTCTCCCCTTTATTTATTCCCAATAGTGTTGTATCTTATACCGTTGTAAAGCCTGATTCATCCTCTTTCCAATGAGATACAACTTGTAAGGATCCTGCATTTCTGGAATGAGTGACACCGGTAATTGTATGGCAAGCGACCAATGTTTTTTTTTTGAGAAAATCCCCTGCAATATTTTTTCAGTTGATCATTTCTCCCATTTAACAATACCGATTGGTATTGTCTTTTATACCGTTACAAAGCCTGATTAGTCTCCTTTTCAATGAGAAATAAGTTGTAAGGATTGTCAGTCGATTGGTATGACCAACATGGCTAAACATGTCCCCTTCCCCCTTTTTTGAGGGGAGCAAAATCCCATTCAATGTGTTTTCAGTTGATCATTTCTCCCCTGTGATCAGACCAATTGGATTTGTGAGATATACTGTTGGAATGCCAGTCCCCTTTACAAGAGGGTATCACTGTAAGGATGAGGAAACACAGCTAAACAGGTGGGAAGCACAATATTTTATTCATTTTCTCATTTTGCCATATGCTGTCAATTAAATGGCAGTTAGGTACACCTGTGAGTGCAATTTAAATTAGCAACAGAAGAACATTGAAGGGAATTTTGATTGACTGAAAGGATATATATATATATATATATTTCCTGAGAACGTCAACACTAATGTTATCCCATGCCTTCTGCAACTCAAGCCAAAGGCTTTCGTTTGAATGTACAATAGATCTGTCCAGTTTATTTTCCAACTTGCCCCAAATTTGCTCAATGGAGTTGAGGTCCGGACTTTGAGGGGGCCAGTCCATCATTTTCAATGTTCCAGCAGATTCCTTCTGTCGCAGGTAGTTCCAGCAGTAGTTAGAAGAATGTTTAGGGTCATTGTCCTCGTGGAAAATAAATCCAGGCCCAATAAGACAACTCCCAGATGGTACTCCGTGCCTCACCAGAATGTTGTGGTATACTTTCTTATCCATGATGCCATCAATTTTCACTAAGTCATCTGTTGCTGTTTTTGAAATTAACCCCTAACCCTATTATTATTAGTAGTAGTAGTAGTAGTATTGCTAATAATAATAAATAAATAAATATTTATTAAAAATTTATTTCACTTTCAAACAGAAATGCCGCACAAAGTGCTTTACATCAAAGAAATCCCATGCAGAGAGTGCAAAAAAAAAAAAAAAAAAAAAAAATCATAATATACAGACTTGGCACTCTTAGGGTTAATAATTTCCTTCTGCACAGGCACTATACTGCATCCAACACAGTTTCTGGGTGATTGTGGGCAGTACTGAACCTTTTTTGAGGACATAAGACAAGAAAACATGCATACATCATTGTTTTAACATGGGCGTCAATGGGAAATTCAGCTATTTCACCTAAATCACCTATTTCAGCATTTTTTAATACTTTCCACCACTGGGATTTCTTAGGACTTTTAATATGTTATAACCAACATATTTATGAAACTAAAAAAGTTGGAAAAGTTTCTGTTGCAATTTTTCCTAGGTCACTTTGCATAATGCCCATACAAATTGGTGATGATACAGATCTGCCTGTCCTCCTCATCTACCATGCCAGCCTTGAGTCATACGACCTCTTATTCAAACCTGAGCTAAAGAAGAGCACAAAGAAGCCACATGTCTGGACCATCATGTCCCTCAAGCAGCAGCTTCGTCCCAGTGTGTGCACTCACATCCTCTTTATTCATGCAATAGCTGGATGCGACACTACGTCCCGCCTTTATGGCATTGCAAAAGGAGCTCCCCTTTAAAAATTCACAACTAGCAATGACTTCCGGGAGCAAGCTAAAGTGTTTGACACACAGTCAGCTTCCACAGAAGAAGTTGTGTCAGCAGGAGAGAATGCCTTGCTTTGCCTGTACAATGGGAAGCCTGGGGAGGGACTCGACTCACTACAATACAAGCGTTTTTGTGAAAAGGTGGCTACTAGCACTTCTCACGTAAAGTCACAGAGTCTACCACCCACATCAGCAGCAGCAAAGTACCACAGTCTTTGTGTGTACTACCAAGTACAGCAGTGGAAGGGAACTGTACCTGAACTCCTGCCACAAGAGTGGGGATGGAAAGAGAATGATGGGAGGCTTGTCCCTGTCCAGACTGACTTGCCACCAGCTCCACAGGAACTCCTACAAGTCATCAGATGCACATGCAAGACCGACTGCAGCAGCCTGAGGTGCACATGTAAGAAGTATGGCATTGACTGCTCTGTTGCATGCAGCAACTGCAAAGGATTGGGGTGTGCAAATTCATGTCTGGTTGTATGTGATGACGACGATGATGATGAAGATGAAGATGAAGATGAGCCAGGCAACTTACATGCTTAATGATTGCAGGTAATGGTCATTATCATAATTACTTCCAATTTCAGGTTGCTTTGAGTGATGTTGACTTTTTTGATTAATAAAAATGTGATCGATTTTCAGATGACAATGAAGATGATGAAGATGAGCCAGGCAACTTGCATGCATGATGAATCAAAATGCGTCCTTTATTTTTGGTTTTCATTGGGGAGGGGTTGTTTGTTGTTTCATTGTTGGTTTGTCTTGTGTTTTAAAAAAGAAATTTTCTTCTACAGTAATAGTACGAGACTACAATAACATAGAAAATACAACATTCTGTGACATTGTGCTTGTCAGCAGTAAAAGCAATTATAAAAAGGAACAACAAATGTGTCCGATTTTCTGTTTAATTTGTGTGAGGTTCACCCCTTTTTTCTCATAAAATGCCTGTACTATTAATAATTTCCTTCTGCACAGGCACTATACTGCATCCAACACAGTTTCTGGGTGATTGTGGACAGTACTGAACCTTTTCTGAGGACATAAGACAAGAAAACATGCATAAATCATGTTTTTAACATGGGCGTCAATGGGAAATTGGGACATCACCTATTTCAGCATTTTTCAATACTTTCCACCACTGGGATTTCGTAGGACTTTTGATATGTTATAACCAACATATTTATGAGACTAAAAAAGTTGAAAGAGTTTCTGTTGCATTTTTTCCTAGGTTCACCCTTTTTTTCACAAAATGCCTATACAACTTGTGCTTTAGTTCGTTACAGTTTGAACGCTGAGCTCCTGAACTGCAGTCTTCCTGAGGTCTTCATCCATATTGTCTGTCTTAATCATACTGAGTAGATAGATAGATAGATAGATAGATAGATAGATAGATAGATAGATAGATAGATAGATAGATAGATAGATACATATGACTGATTCTTGAGAATTTGGATAAATCATGTCCCACTAAGAAAAATGCTATTTCTGCTGGAAATTTACAACATTTTAATGAATAAAAAGAATCAAGGGCATAATCAGGGGGTCCTTTGCACATTTGTAAGGTTTTTTCATAGGTTTATTTTTAATTTGTATTAATTTAATGATTATATGTTGGCCCATGCCCTACAAAACCAGTTGTCCTCGGATAGGAGATAATCGTTTCAACTTGATTAAAACAACAAAAAGTAATAATTTCATTGAATAATATCTTTACCACATGAAAGAGTACATCATAATATATATTAAAAACTACAACCGATGGGGTTTGAACAATATTTACTATTATTTTGTGGTTGCTCAAAATGTGTCCCAGATATTCGTCACCACCGTCAGATATTTATTTAAAAAATAATAATAAAAAAACTACAAGGTCAATTACATTCCTGAGGAGCCCTTTTCAAACCTTCAGCTCTACTGCATGCTTGAAGAACACTCAGGCTCCTGGAAGTTTTCTATTTTCTCTTAAATCTCTTCATATTTTTGGACACTGCTACTGTCACAACCATAAATTGTCAACACCGTCACTTCTGTATAAAAAATATTAAATTAGATTATGGAATAAATGTATACTTTTTAAGAAGAGGTCTGATGTAGGTAGCAACAGGGCGAAAACAAGCTGGCTAATGTGAACAACTCATGCTTATCATGTGAAAGAGCAGGTTTTTGTCACCACCGTCAGACGTCACCACCGTCAGGTTTTCTGTCTGACGGTGATGACTGAAGTCTGAAAAATGCTTATGACAGTGCTCAGGATTGTTATTTTTTGTACCAAATAGTTCAATAAAGTTGTTAAGCAAGAAGCCATTGACTTGAGTGGTATAAATTTTGGAAATGTATGTTTTAATGAGGCGACTGTCACCACTGTCAGATTAGTGTCACCACCGTCAGAGGCAGTTAAATTGGTTTTAAATGAATATGCTTACAATATGTTTCTTTGGTGCTGTTGAGTTATTAAAGTAATAGTCTCTTTAATACAAAAATATGTTTTTCAAATTAAAAAAAAAAACATTACGGTGACAGTGTTGACAAAAACAAAGCAGCCTAATAACTGGAAAAACCTATTTTATGAAAAAATTGCAAAATGAGGAGGTTGCACCGGTACATTGCTGAACAGCCAAGACCTTGGCCTATACCTTCAGATTTTGTAATTTAACTCACTTTTTTTTTCCAAAATTAAAACCTGTTTTATCCAAATTCCCAAGAATCAGTGATTTATTTTATTGATCCCAAACTGGGAAATTATTCTGTTACAGCAACATCAGTAGAAACATAAAAAACACACACTGTACAATATAAAGCAGATAGATTAAATAGAATAAATGCAAAATATATACAATAAAGACTATTGTACAACTGTGCAAAAAACGTGGCAGTATAAGAGGTAGTACAAATAATAAATAAACAATTAAGGTGCTAGGTGTTTAAACAGAACTATACATAGGTGAGTTGTGAGTTGTCTCTGTCAGACAGATGTGAGTACAGTCTACAGTTGTAGGATATGCATTCAGCCTGAGTGCTCAATGTACTGAGGTGCACAGATGCAATGCCTCATATGTAATAAAAACATTTTAAACTGGAATTCTAACCCTTACCGGGAACCAGTGTCAGGAGAAACTTCTGTGTAATGTGTATGCTTGGTGCTACTTTAAGGTTGTAGGCTTTAGAGCGGCAGCCAAAAGTTATTTTCATTAGTGACGGCTTCGGCCATTATTTTCCTCAATTAATTAATCAGTTGTTTGGTCCATAAATTGTCAGGTAATGGTGAAAAACGTTGACCAAAATTTCCAGCAGCCCAAGTGATTTCCTCAAATGTCTCGTTTTGTTCCAACCAACAGTCCACAACCCAAATATATTTAGCTTATTGTCACTGAGGAGGAAAGTTGATTTTATATTAATGGAATCTAATTTTCCCGATGATTTTTCATTTTATTTTTTTAATGCATACTCCTGTTTCATTGTACAATATATTGAACACGTCTGAAATGATTATATATTTGAATGTATTTTCAAAAAATCTATTTTTTTTTTTTTTTTTTTTTTTTTTTGCTCCCCATAAAATAACAGAATTCTACCAGAATATACATACCCCAGAGCAACTTAAAAATATGAAGAAAAGACTGATTGCATTGTGGGTTTTTAAGATGAAAAATCTCCTGGAAACAATGTTATTTAAGACTTTCAATCAATCAACCAATCTTTATTTATATAGTGTCAAATCACAACAAAGGTTATCTCATGATGCTTTACAGGAAGAGCAGGTAAAGAACACACTCTACAAATTACAGAAGAAAACAAACAAAGAAACCCAACAGATTCCCTCCTGAGCATGCTCTTGGCAACAGTGGCGAGGTAAAACTCCCCTTTAACGGGAAGAACCCTCAGGTAGAACCAGACTCAGGGCGGGCGGTCATCTACCTGGACCGGTTGGGTGGAGAGGTGAGAGAGAGAGACAAAGAGACAGAGACAGGGAGATAAGGGCCAAATGGGACAAATGACAACAGAACACCAGAGCATCCTGACAGGTAATCTAGATGGTAGTGACACGCAGCATCCAGCCTTCTGGTCTGCAGCTGGATGACCTTCCAGGACGAGCAGGACAGTATGACCTAGACAAGATACAGAAAGCACAACGAAAGCAAAGGGGCCGAGGACAACAATAACATGCACCGAGTAAAAAGGAGAGGAGTTGAAATCGGGGGGTGGGGTGGGGGTGGAGGGGTATAGAGGGGGAGAGGAAGAGAAAAGAAGAAAAGAGAAGAAGAGGGAAGAAGAAGATGAGGAAAGAGGAAAGTGCTCAGAACATGATATGAAGTCCCCCGACAGTCCAGGCCCATAGCAGCATAACTAAGGGCTGGTCCAGGGCAACCTGGGCCGACCCTAACTATACGCTTTGTCAAAGAGGAAGGTTTTAAGTCTACTCTTAAAATGTGGAGCCTGGAATTGGAAGGATCTGCCTCCCGTTCCAGTCTTAGAAATTTTGGCAACCACCAGTAAACCTGTTTTTTGAGAGCGCAGTGCCCTAGCAGAGATCAGTTCAGAGATCAGTTAACTCCTTTTTTCAGTTTCCTATGTTTGAAGAAGTCATAGATAATATACCACTACCTGCAAGCCTCTGCCAAGGACAATAATACCTAAACCAAACGAGGACAGTTTGTAGACTGAGAATTGGATGCCAGTTTCTCTCTCTCTCTCTCTCTCTCTCTCTCTCTCTCTGTATATACATCTATATCTATATCTATATAGACCTATAGATACAGATATAGACATATGTGTATACATATACATATGTATGTATATGTATATGCAGGGTACACCTGGATACAGCTGTACCCTGTACAGAGATTTATCCACCAGCCAGGCTCAGCTGGACCAGTCTAACCTGATCTCAGAGCAGTGAAAGACCAGATCCAGCGTGACCCTCAGCTGATGGAACTGACCTCAGGTCCCGTCTCCGTATCAAGGAGCAGGCGCAGGCGGTATGGCTGTAACGGCAACGACCCGTGGTCCAAAAGACGGTATTCATCCCCTGTTGAGAAGCCACGGAGCAGTCATTGGCGCATCATGGCGGCGCAGTTCGGACAACAGCACGGTCCTTGCGACCAGATGTTCAGCAGGCCAATGCCACGTCTCCATGACATCCGTGACGCAGGCGCTGTCTCCTCGTAGCAGCAGAGAGCGCCAGCATCACTCAGGATCACCAGTCTGTGGCCTCTAGTCTCTGCGCAGGCTGCACCGACCACCGGAGACCGGCCTGAGGACACACCTGCTGTGCAGCTGGCAGAGCCAGCCGGAGAGCCCGCCTGGGAAAGACGAGACTCGCTTGGTCTTTGCTCAGTCTAAGACCGGACTGAGGAGAGTGAAACACTCAACAGCTGAACTTGGAGACTCTCCTATGTGTAAGCTCTCCAATGGACAGCTTACACATACTACGTTGGGCCACACTTTGACAAGGCGACCCAAACCGGTTGTTAGACCAGTCAAAGACCAACACCAGCATGTGTGCTGGACACACACCTGCTGACCTGCAACAGGTATGTGACACACCCCTGCTGCCGACCTGGCATTTTAAAGACTCCGACTGACGTCACAGTCAACCAAATGATGACGTCGGACGCACAGCACAGACAACACCTGGAACACTGCTCAATATTTTACAATCACCTGCACTGGTTTGTGACGGACGGCGTGACGTCACAATGGCTACAAGTCCACATTGAATTTGTGTGTGTGTGTGTGTGTGTGTGTGTGTGTGTGTGTGTGTGTGCGTGTGTGTGTGTGTGTGTAAATGTGTGTAAATAAAATTCCAACAGTAATCCCCAGTTGGAAGGAAAAAAAAAAACATGTTTTTTTGACAATGACTCCTCAGTTTTTCATTACAACATCAAATGTGTGTGCTTTCCAAAGACATTGGTTGGCCAAATACACAAGCTATGACTTTCTTCTGCCTGCCATCTCTGCCTGCCTGGCCTCTTCTGTCACTCGGTCTGTTCCTCTGTGAGGAAAGCACATGGAGCAGAAATATGTCACCTCTGCAGACACCTCCTCCATGTCCAGGAGTGTGTTCAACAGTGATCCTCTCATGGCACTATACTTCTTTGACCTCATTACCTGGTCGCCTGTGCCTCCTCTGCCTCCCTGGTCACCCTGCCTGCTACTGTCTCCTTCTCGGATCAGATGGAAAAGCAAAACATGACAGAAGCACACTCACGATAGATGGACAACATTCAGCTTCAGCATGGGGAGCCTCAAGAGGCATCATCTCATGGCCTCAAATGTTCGTCCAACAGCCCCACATTTCATAATTAGGTATGAAAAGCAAAACATAGAAAGAATGAGGACAAATGACAAAGGTGAGGTGTTAAAGAAACTGTCTGTTGTTCAAAGGGTTTACTCTGATGTCAGGCAGTGGTTGCTGTTTCACAAGCAGAGTTCAGATTTCACGTCAACATGCTACAACCATAAATGCAATGTAACTGCATATAGCTCGCTTCCACATCAATACTTTAGTGCAGGCAGAAGACAAAGGTGCATGGTGCGGAAGTTGAATATGCTGTGAGTCACCTGTGCAGTGTTAAAACAATTGTTCATGTGAACATACTGAATGTCTGTCTGTAACGTGCTGTTTGTCTGCCCCCTTGTGGTGCCTTTGGACTTCACATGGCACTTGGCGTGAGCATCATTCAGAAACACCTGCTTGACACCTGAGCATCAAAATTACACATCTGCCAAGATTAAATTGAATTTGTATTTGAGTTTAGTAGCCATTTCACTGTTTGCAGTGAGTACAAATGTGTTTAAATGTGTTTTGGATTTGATACCATTTTTCATTTTTGAACTCAGTCGTTCGTTAATAATTAAGCTTCTGTTAAGGCACCCAAACACGATAGATTATACGATTTTAACACAAAATTGTACTCCGGTAGAGAGGATAAACATATACAAATACCTAGGTATTTGACTGGATAATACATTTTCTTTTGGGGTCCATATTGAGAGCCTTTAAAAAAAAACAAAACCTCAGAACCAAGTTAGGTTTTTATTTTAGACTAAAGAAGTGCTTTCCATATTCAGCAAAGAAAAGATTGATACAGAGCACATTCCTATCAGTGTTAGATTATGGTGACATAATATGCACTCTAGCGCATCTTATTATAGATAGATAGATAGATAGATAGATAGATAGGTAGATAGATAGATAGATAGATAGATAGATAGATAGATAGATAGATAGATAGATAGATAGATAGATAGATATACTTTATTGATCCCAACCAGGGAAATTCTGGAACTGCTAGGACTCACCACTGCACTCTGTATGAAATGTTACAATGATCACTGAGTCTGGTAGAGATGGAAATGTAGTTTTCTTGCTATTACGGTAAACTCATTTTTTTGTTTTGTTTCCTCGGCTCATTTGATTTGTAGGATGCTAACCAGAAGTCGGCTGCTGGATTTGGAGGACTCACCTACGACAACACACAGGGGTATTAGCAGACGGTGTTCCTCGTGATGAGAATCTATTTTATGTATTACAGTTGAGTAACCTGGTATGTTTCATCGATTTAGGCTATTGCATGTGTTATGAAAAAGAGGTGTTCTCTGACATTTATCACTTTGGAGCGGAGATCGGGGGTGAACCAGGGGCCAGACCGAGTAAAGAAAACAGAGCGAGACTTGACAGGAGCAAGTGAGTTGAGAATGTTTGTGAGACCATTATTGTACTGGATGACAAGCTCATCGGGAGTGGAAGAGGAGTCCGGAGTCAGGGTGGCGATGCAGGAGGAGAGGGAGTCCAAGTTAATGCCCTTAATATTGCGATATGAGATGACACGGGGTGGTTTGGAGATGGAGAGCCGGAGGGTGACATTAAATGAAAGTAGGAAATGGTCCGTAATATGGAGTTCATCAGCAGTAGGTACAGTTAGATGGGATGAGACCAGAGCAGCAAATTAAGTCCAGTGTGTGACCTTTAATGTGTGTGGGGAAATCTGCGAACTGATGGAAACCAAAACTGTCAAGTGATGAAGAGAAGTCCATGGTAAGGGGAAGAGCAGGATTGTCCATGTGTATATTGAAATCCAAAAAAACAAACAAACAAAAAAATACAAAAAAGGCCAGAGCAGACTGTACTTTTTGAGAAGACTACGCTCTTTTAACATCTGTAAACCGCTGCTGTGCTCCTTTTTTAACTCTGTTGTGGCCAGTGCTGTGTTTTTTGTTGTGGTGTGTTGGGGGGAGAGTGCATGTACAGCTGATAGAAACAGACTAAACAAGCTGATTAGGAAAGCAGGGAACACCATTGGCATCACTCTGGAAGGGGTTGCTCAGAAAGATAAATTCCATAATGAGCAACGATAGTCACCCACTCCATGCACTTGAGATTTTTAGGAAAAGCACACACAGTGATAGGCTGATCCCGCCGAGATGCAAGACAGAGAGGTACAGAAGGTCTTTTCTGCCCACGGCTATAAGGCTTTTTAATGACCAATAGGTTGTTCTACCTCAACTAGAGGGTCTTTAATGATTTAAATCCGTTTTATTTAATGGTCGTTTATCTAATTGTATATTTTATGGGTTGTTGTCTTTTTTTTATGTGTGTGTGTGTGTGTGTTTGTGTTAACGCTGCTGCTGTGACACATCAATTTCCCTTATGGATTAATAAAGTATCTTGATCTAAGTGTGTGTGTGTGTGTGTGTGTGTGTGTGTGAACTAGTGAGAGAGACAGTGAAACTTCATAAGGCTACAACAAACTATGCTTAAGAGAAAGCGAGATAAAAAGTATAGTATGGAGATGTGGAAATCTGTCTGATAATAAATTCTTTGTAGAGGCAGAGCAACAATAATATTGCCAATGAAAATAAGGTTAGAAAAAACATTTATCCATTTTAATGGGACTTCTGGTATTAGCCATACTCCTATCTGAATACAGAAACAGATAATTTTGTTGGTCCGTCATGCTGTATTGATGACAGATTTTTTTTTTAACATATAAAATGCTGTACTTAATCCAGTTTTTTTTTTTTAAGATTATTTTTTTGGCATTTCTGCTTCTTTTGACAGTCACGGTGGAGATGGACAGGGAAAGTGGGGGACAGAGGGGGGATGACGTGCAGCGAGGGACCTGAGGTTGGATTCGAACCCTGGTCGCTGCGATTGAAATTAATGCAGTTTTTAATTAGGATTATATAGAAGCTGTGTAGGCCATGTTTTCCCACTCACAAACACATTCAGTTCTGACCTGACCCTGTTTCTTTCTTCTTGTATGCACTAATAATTGGGATAATATGCTCAAAGCGGGTATTTGTCATAAATTTTCACACTTATGGATTCATAGGTCACATTTATTGAAGGGGCCTATATGCTTTTTTGGGACCATTGTGTTAAATAAAGACCACAGTGTGGGGTTTTAACCAGAACCATGACACATTGACACTGGTGCAGGTACCAGCAGGAATAAATACACTGTCAAGGCTGAGAAATTGCAATGTCTTTTATTTTACATTGATTGATTCTTGAAACTGGAAATTTGTATATAATTCGAAGCATTCACATGTCTTTGGACTTTGGAGTTTTACAAACTTTACCACACATAGAAATAAAAAATAGTAAAAAAAAAAAAAAAAAAAAAAGGCATGTAGTAAGTGAAATCCTGCAGCTCAACTGGAAGAGCAAAGCAGTCACACTGCCAGAGTTACAGGTCCAAGTCGCATGGGGACTCCTGTACTCAAAATGTGCTCTATGCTTTGGATAAAAACATCCAACTTGCTTTGCCCTCACTTCAGGAAACACATTATGTATCATTTTGTAAGTCTGGCTGTTGGTCTGCACAGCACTACATTTTTTCTAAGACGGAAATAGAACTGAATCAGGAAAAATTACACATAGACTTGTTTACAGAAATCAGCAATGCAAGGTTTCACTAGAAGCTTTATAACCACCTGATGGCAGCAATGTACCTTACAACTAGAGGACCAAGGTGACGATTAGTCAAGCAGATACTCTTTATGCCAAACATTTTTTTGAGTTTGAATTGACCAACTAGTTAAGCTATATTATTCCAAACTCCTAACATTATTACTCTGGCCACTTAAAAACCTCTGACAACTACAGAGATGTTCTTGTACAGTAGAAAAAGATTATACACACACACACACACACACACACACACACACACACACACACAATGCTGCTTTAATGAGTTTTGTCAAAAAGGAAAAAAAACTGCATCAAAAATGTTGATATTGAGATTTTTAAGGGTAAGAGCTCTGCAAAGTCAACGTAATCAGTTCCATTTTAGGGCTGGTTGGTAAAATGTCATTGAATAGTATAAAAGTCAATTTTATGTAGCCCATTAATGGTGTTGTGTATTTTTCACTTCAGTACTTCTATTTTCTCACACACTATTACCTGTTAAACAAAACTTGATAGTCCAAATTTAGCTTGGAATTCAATTTGTTCATCCTTTGGCTTTTTGTCCAGTGCAACAAGAATTAGCCTGCTGTCAGCAACTGGCCCATGTCATTCTGGTTAGCATTCACCACCAACATAGCACAATGCAATTATTTCCCTTTTTTTTTGTTTGGGCCTGTCTACAATGGCCCCAGAATACATTTCCATGGTTGACAACAGGGCACCAGCACGGGAGGTGGTGGTGATGGCAACTGCAATGGCAATAAAAATTAAAAATTAAAAATTGAAAACTTGCTCTCAGCACCCCCGTCTCTGACTGACTTCCAGTGTCCCTTCAACAGGGAATTGTTGAGTGAAATTGCTCACCTTCTTCAGCTGAAAAACAAGTTCATCTGGATTTAATCAGCTGAAAATTAATTGAAACCTTCAGGAAATGTGTTGATGTCCACCACACCTTCAGAGGAGAGCCCCGTTGCTGTCAGAGGTCTGAGATGTCGACCTGCTGAATCTGGAGCCTGACATCCTCTCCTGCATCCTGAGTTTCCTCTGAACAAGCAGCCTGAGGTTCTTCCTGAACTTCACTCCAACAAATGCGTACAGAATGGGGTTGATGCAGCTATGGAAAAGGGCCAGGCTGTGGGTGATATTCAGCGCTGTGTTGACTGATTTCCTTGCAGCACAGTTGCCTGGCACCACATTGAACCTCATGAGTGTGTCCACGATCAGCATCAGATGATGGGGTGTCCAGCAGAGCAGGAATGCAATCACCACGGCTACTATCACCTGCATGGCTCGGTGTTTCTGGAACCCACGGGTACGCAGCAGCCTTGTGATGATGATACTGTAACAGGTCACCATGACAACCAGTGGGAGCAAGAAGCCCAGGATGTGGCGGAACCCTCGAGTCACAAGTCTCCATAAGGCAGCCTGTCCGAGGTCATAGCGCTCATAACAAATGATCCTGTTGGAGTCAGGGTTTGGTTTGAACGCATCGTTAAAAAGTGCAGGCAGTGCAAGAGCCCAGCCAAGGGCCCAAACTGATGCACAGACAAACGAACTGCACATCCTCTTGTGGTCACGATGAGTCTCAGCAGTGTGCACAATCACAAGGTAGCGATCGATACTGATACAAGCCAGGAAGATGATGCTAGTGTAGAAATTTGCCTCAATGGTAAGGTTGAGAAACTTGCACATAAAGTCTCCAAAGATCCAGCCATGGATCACTGCCACAGCCCAAAATGGGAGAGTGAGGGCTAGCAGAGTATCTGCTACAGTCAGGTGAACCAGGTACACATCTGATGGACTCATGGACCGCCAATTGGCACAAATCACCCAACCAACTATTATGTTTCCTGGTATTGCTAAAAGAAAGATGACTACCAGTATGGCGCACAGGGCCACAGTTGCAGAGGGACCCAGCTGTTCAGGCTCGCATGATAAAGTCTTTGGGTCTGGGATGTAGGTGGAATTGCTGTGGCTGGTGGAGTTAAGCTCATCATAGTAATCTTCAAAGATATAGGTGATGGACATGGCTATGGACGAAGAAAGATGGACACTGTCATGACACTGGGGCACAATCCCTCCAAAAACACATAAATTCTACTACATTTATGCATCAGTTCATTATGATTGAAACCTGCACTAAGCAGGATTTTATTACCATGACTACAACTTAAAGGTACGCTATGAAAAATTGCAAAGGGTTGAGTTAAATAAGGACCCTGACAGACTCAGCAGAGAACAACTGTGAAACAAGCATGTAAATCAGCCTGACTTGCTGAAAATTATGCTTACTCTCTATGTCACTTATATAAGCCTTCACAAATTTTGCATAGTGCACCTTTAAAACCCCGCAGTATATTCTATTTGCCGAAATAAAATTCTGGTGTTGTGTATGAACACTTGGATTTGATGAAACAAAATTTAAAAGCAAAATTCTATACTTTCTCCCTGACACAAGCAAACTATTTGGACATCACATATATAATTCCCAAGTGATGAAGAACTTCACTTTTTTATTATTATTATTATTATTTATTTATTTATTTATTTATGTATTTATTCATTTATTTATTTATTTATTTATTTATTTATTTATTTTCAAATTCAAACATTTTATCTTCTACTGCCATTTGGAGCCAAGTGTCACGCTGCTTAGTAGAACTTCAAAAGACCAAACTGGACCTATTTTGACCAGCAACTTTCAAGTTTCACATTGTAGTTTTTCACATTTTTTGAATATGAGTGATTGTACTTTGGGGCAAATTAGCTTTAACTTCTGAGCTATCAAAAGCACATATATGCAGTTATGCAACCGACATTGGTGCTGGAGAAACATAATTTCAGCTGTTGATGAAATGTCAAAATAAGACCGGTGTGGTTCTTTATTATCTTTGCATGCAGTGTTTTTCAACAAACATAAAACTAACTCAGGCACTCACCTTCTGTGCTGGCTTGGCTGTAGATATCAAGGAGGTGCTGTTCCTCAACCCGAATCTGATTTTTAAAGGCAATCTGTTAAAGAGTGCATCTATTCTTTAGGGAAAGTTGCCACAATTTCCTATTTGCTTTCCCAATATGTCACTGCATACATGTGCCTGCGTCATCATTTGTCAGTTTTGACAGCAGCAGCAATCTCAACGGCTTTCAATTATGAGGCCTGAATTAGCTGAACTGACAAAGCATGAGTTCACAATTCATAAAGGAAGCTGACATTTGAGAATTTTTGATTATACATGTCTGTATGAATAGTATAAAACAAGTGCCATCAACAACCGAAGTTGAAAAGCTGTTCCCAATATCAACATTTGCTTGTTGCAAGTCATTGGGTAACTGTGGATGTGGGGTAAGGTGCTTTACAAAACTTCACTTCTTTCCACTCAGGATGTCAGCTGTGATGCTTTATGGAACATGAAATAGTTTGTTTGAATGCTGCTGTTGAAATTTGTTCCACCCTTTACAAAAAGAAGAAGAAGAAATGTTTCACAGCAAAATGGAGATAATTCCTTATTTAAATGGTAACTCCACTCCATAACAGTAATGATGATATTAACTCTGTGATTCTAAGGAGTTTTTTTTTTTTCTGCATGAACAAGACATCCAGAAAGACATCAAATTGAAGCTTGGTGTCAAGATGCTATTTCAGATGGAAGTGTTCCAGATTGAAAGCATGAACAAACTCGAGTTGATTTTCCACAGTGGATTTTCTTTTGAATAACATCAATCATAATCATGGTTTGGATCATATCAGAACTGGTTTCAGCTTCACCTGGAGTTTTGGTGGCAGACGGGCAGCACATTTTGAAACGGAACCAAATTAAAGGAAGTTGAATAGAAAACTGATGAAATTCAATGCAATCACTGTGAGCATGAAGAATATGATGCCCTCACCTCGAAAACTTCTGAAGATGAAAATATCACAAAACGTTTGAAATTTAAAGCGCAAAACATTTGAAATTTAATTCATGTTTTTCCTAATTTGAATACAAACTGAATTAAATGTTAGATTCAACAACATGAACTGGAATCTCAAATTAAATTTCCAACTGTGACTAAGTCAGACTCTTACATCTAATGACTCTTTAAAGGAGAGCAACACTGCAAAACAACATACTGTACATCCAATAGATAGATAGATTTTGGGTCTTGGTCTCCGGATTTGCTACTTTAAATAACAAAACCTAGTGAGGGAAGTTTGAAAACTACTATTGTATCCTCATCTGTAGCTCAACTGTCAGATTAAAACATCTTCCTCTTTCCCTAGATGGCGTGACGAGCCTCGTCTGCGTGCAGAGAAAAATAACAACCTCCCATCAGTAATGACAGGGCACCAGGCAACAACCATCTCCTCCTCTTTATCAGACCTGCATGCAAATAGTCTGCCGCACAGCTATTTGACTTTTAGCTGGGTAGACACAAAAGTATCGACATTCCCTCCCCCCTTGTCTCCATAAATCACTTCGCTCAGGTTTTGAGAGGTAAAACAGGCAATAATCAACATAGCGAAGGGCTGCATCACTGCTGCTGTCCGCTTGCTGTCACACAAGGCGACACGCAGGCTCCACAAGCACACAGTGTCTTATTGTGCTGTTAGTCTGCCTCCCTGCATGTGTGTGTGTGTGTGTGTGTGTGTGTGTGTGTGTGTGTGTGCGGGCGTGAGTGTCAAGGTTATTGACATAGGCTCCAACTACAACTAAAATGCAAACAAAAACCAGGTGCCAAAAAAATCCTATTGTACACTAAAACAAAAATGAAACTAAATAACTAAATAAAACTGAAAATATCTTGCTCACTAAGTAAATTGTAGGTTTAACTTTTTTCTCCAAACATGCAACTTTTCATCCTAAACATAAGAATTCATGCAAATAAAAAAATAATAATGATAGAGAGAATGATTATACATTTATTGTTTGTATTACTCTATATCACCTGCTGTGAACGTCCACTATACGTTTTAAAGGTACCAGCTCTACCAAAAACATTCAAACTTCAACTGAACTTCCGCCAAAAACTAACCTAACTAAAACCACATTGCAATGGAAAAACCTCGAGATGAAAAACAAGACACTTTAATAACTCTGGTGTGTGCCCATTTTTTAATGCGGTACAAACAATTCTCTCTCAACCATTTTTTTTGTTTTGTGGCTTTTTTTGTGGCTTTTTTCCCCTTAGAATCTCAGACATTGCATCCTGAATAAAACCTGTATAATTCCTTAATTATCACCGAGCATCCCTGCATGACCCGGTGGTTTGGCTCCTTTCAACAACACATCAAAAGAAATTCACCCGAAACTTGTTATTTACATCCACCTTCTCGGGAATCTGGAGTATCACGCACTTCCTCAGAAACCGTCAGTGTGTGCATCAGATAACCTTTGGAATCTTGGCATTCACATCCCGAGACTTTTTTCTTCAAGCTCCAGTGAAAAGATAATACTTGTTTTGGTACAGTAATGCTATTGTTTTATGCAGCCAAGTATCAAGCGTGTAATAGACCCGCCGGCCCACCAAAGCAAAGCGTGTCATTGTCACGGTTTGCACCCTCAAGGTGTAAAAATGCAATTTGTTTTTTTGAAAGATCAGAAACGTGACATAGTGTGAGGGTACAACAGAGTCCACATAAGACGGTAGGCGGGGTGTTGAATGAGTCAAACACAATGATGCTCATGAATGCTCACATATAATTGTATTTATCTAAAAAAAAAAAAAAAAAAAAAGTTTCATCATCCAAACGGTTACCGCTGCAATCCAATAAATCACTCACAAACAAAATTCCTTTCTCCTGCCAATCTGCTCCAAAACATCAATTTCCCATTAACTGTAAACACTCTGCTGGTGTCAGACTGGTGTCACTTAATTGTCTGAACTCTGATTTACGCTTACATTTCCCCTTAAGTAGTTTCAAAGTTAGAAAAAGAGCATTTTTCTCCATATTGTACAACAACGTCACATCCATATTCTGGATCTGCTGGTTACAGTGCTTCATTTTTCACTCAAGCAGCATGCATTCGTAATGATGAGCACACCGATGGGTTCAGCAGGGTTGAAGAGGTTTGAAACTAAATTTCGAACTCAACAATATCCTCATAAAGGACCAGATTATATGTATTCAGTTTCTTGACCAAGGACATGTGATCAGACAAGACACCTGGCTCTTTCAGGTGTCAGGCTTGCCAAAAAAAAAAAAAAAAAAAAAAACAAGTTTGCATTTTTTTCAGCTTTGACGGTGCCTTCATGTTAACACAGTCATCTTATCTGGAGTCAGGCACGTTGGTACCGCACCACAAGGTCCTTGATTCAAAGGAAAGAAAGACAAAACGATGCATAAGTGAGGTATTGACAGGAGAGGCCATAACTCATCCAATTCAACAGTCCATGACTGTCACATCCCACCTGTCAGCTCTTTGTTTGTTTTATGTCGTAAATATGTACTCAGTCAACAGCATTGAAATATGACACGCGACAGACATGATCATTCCTAAGAAGGTATTCCAGTCAGAAGGAAATGAAACATAATCCAGATCCTCCATGTGTCAGCCTGGCTGCTGCCATGATGAAGAGGAAGATAAACACACAACTGGATATTGTGACAAAACTTGACAGAATCCCAGCAGAGTTGCTAGAAATACAAAATGATTACTGCATTGTGTAATATCTAGTGTTGTGCAAGATACTGAAAATGTAGTATTTAGTTATATTCTAATTACTTCTCTCAAAAGCAGTTGAATTACTGCATATAAAAGAAATTAATTACTATGTAAAGTAACTTTTGATTTATTTTGAAATGTTTCAGCTGTCATTCTCTTATTAATGTGCACATCGGCTATTTGTCACTGGTATTTTGCCCACTGGGTGTCTCAGCTGTTGACATACGTTGCGTGTCTTCAGTAACACTTAGCATCAGTCTGTTTAGTTCCATCTGGATCCCACAGATGAATTCTTGGGTTTAAAATCAAGCCTCGGGTGTTTGGATGGAGCGGCTCCTTCTTGTCAGCACTAGCACATGGGACTTTTTGGAATAGTTTTGGAGAAGTGTGTTGTTTTACTCGGTACTTCAGAGGATTAGAGTTACTATTCTTTACTAATGCTATCCTTGATCTCAAGAAGGGAGAAATAATGGCCATGCTTCCAGGAGAGAAGCTTACATTACCTGAGCTGGAGGGCATTGAGCACAGCTGAATGGAAGTATATCATAACATAACATAAATGGGAAGGAAGGGGAACTGCCAAATATGGCTCATCGGAGGGGGACAGTTAAGTTAAGACCAAAAAACCACTTAGTTAGGTTAGGTTTAGGCATAAAAACCTGGAAACTGGACACGGTCTTGGTCATGTGCACATGTCACCTGGGTATGTTTCTGCAATAAGGCACTGAACATGAAACTAAAATCTTGATGTCACTGACTGATAACAACTGCAACTCTGTAGCTTGCTGTGGGTGAGATGTCCAACCACGGAGATCTAACGGAGTGATTCCTTTTATCATGCTTTAGCTCTTTGTCTTGTTTATCGGTTGCATCTAAATGCATTTTTCGCTCGAATTACTAGGAATGTGCACGTACCTAAAACTACCAATGGACTCAATTTACTGGCATGTCCCATATCAACAATCATATTGATAAACAAAGCTGAGTGAAAAAAATACTTCAGTTATGCAGCTTCTAACAGTATAAAAAATAAAATTGGTTCATAATTTGAATGGGAATATGTCCTATTGGACCAAAAAATGTATATAAAAGCAATTTTTATCATTAGGGTTTATTATTCCTCATCATACTGACAACTGAGAAGCCAGATCTATAAAAGTTTCTGTGTAAACATCTGGACTCACGAAGAAACAATGTGATTATGCAGTCTCTGTATCAGATTAGTAAAGACATGCACACACACTATTCTGTTTTATACATGTCAGAAATTGTGAAGCGTAATTACCTATAAATAGAGGCTGGCATGCGCCGAACCCACCTGCTTTGCATATAAACAGCTGTTTACTGCTCATTCATTCTTTAGAAATGACACCAAAAAGACCAAAGGCATTCTGTCTGAAAGGGAAAACACACACCACACTCCTCAGTGAGTTCTTAATTACAAGGTTGAACCACTTAATTCTATTTAAAATAAAGTCAAACATTTTGATGATGCCTTAATCCCTCCAGTTTTTTTTTAGAAAGAGAAGTTCCAACCTCAAAATTAAAGCGTATTTTCAAAAGCAATTTGAGGCATTGATTTTGATGATTAAATACAGTTTAGTGCCTCAGAATGATTTAATCCACACACAGAAGTCATCCTGCACACCTTTGCAGAGGCCAATTTAAATGAAAGGATCCAGCTTCCCACTGTTTCTTCAGTCTCTAGTTGAACACCTCCATTTTTTCTCTTGCCATTGTAATTTTTTTTCTTTAATGCTCAGCGCCTCTCATCAAATGAATGAGTTGAATAATGAGCTGTCACATAAATCACTCAAATTATCACTTATTCGATTGGTGTTGAAAGCTTTGACAGCCTTATTGTCTTCGTTGCCTGTAACTCTGAGGCATATTTCTCATTTACACCACCTAACCTACCCATTATTATTTTAAAAGTGCTGAATGTAAAACTTTATGACTTCTGCTGCCGCCGGTTTGTTGTGTTTGTCACATGAGAGCTGAATAAACAACAGGAATGAAAAGTGTGAAGATGAACCAGACTCGTGTGACTCTTTGGCATGTTTTCATTCCTGTACGTCCGTGCTTTCCCCACTTGGCATGTTAATATAATCCAAATTACATCACATCATTGACAATGTACAGATTTACAAGCCTGCTCAAATGTCCGTCCTATGAAAGGTTTATGTTTTCAAGAGCTGGAAAAACTGAATGCAGTACATATGGAGTTGCATGTGAGCTGGTGACGAATATAGTCAACTGGAATAATAAATAAATAAATGTGAAGGTGAAGACTGATCATTGTGCTGCTGGGTTTGAGATTAATTAAAATGAAAAGAAAATTACAAATAATCCCCATCTGGCACCACTGATGAGTCTCACAGGTTCTGAGGATGATTATTATTTTTTTTTTTAACACATTTGCTCAATCTTTCGCTGAGGAAAATAGCTCAGTGTGTGTTTGTCAGTGGGGATTTAAAAGCTGACTTATTAGATAATAATTCTATTCTATATTTGCAAAACACTTGTTGCAGTTCTGCAACGACTGCAATCTTATTTTATCCTGCAAGGTAAGATTTTGCTTGCATTAGAGAAGCTTGATCATATTGTATATAGCATACGCTCATTCCTCTCTGGATAATATAGAGCTATACTATGGGGTGGCCACCTGTGCTCGAATGCCGATTGTTATTTCTTTATATGCTGAGATTATACCACTGCTGGCCTCTATTGGTAATGATGCTGCATCCTGGACTGGACAAATCTAACTAATAGGATATTAACTGTATTTCTACCTTATCATATAATTTGTTAAATATAAGATATTAAATAAGTACATAACCTTAAACCTGGATGGGATGATTTTGTGGCAACATGCAGCAGCTGGAGAGGCTTTTCCACTTTGGTCAGGATCAGGAAGGCTCAGACAGGGGTCATTGCTTGAACATTAAAAAACATGCCAGTGCAGATCCTCATTTTATTAAAAGAAATGAGAATGCATGGGATGTGATTCACTTGCCAGGGAGCTGCAGAATAATAACCACCAGGTGAATGACTTGTGGAGAGAGGGCAGCGATATGAATAGCTGTAAACCTCCCTCACCACCCGGCACTGACGGGGCATGAGGCCCAGACAGCTGAGGTTTGGCATGAGCATCATCAGAATTCACTCAACTGTGTTAACGGGGATGTATTTGTAGTCAACACTGCTGGTCTTTCTGAAAACATGGTGGTCAGGTCAGGTGATGTTTACAATGCCATCATGGTGCGAGATGATACCAAGGCTTGTGGTGCAGATCAAATTACTGCACAACACCCAGACCCAGGTCACGCCGGGCATCGTCTTTGTCCTCTGCTCGCCATGTGTCTCACTGGTTTGTAAACCTGTTGATGTCCTTCCACACTGTATCACCTCTGCATTGTTTGTGCCTGTTGTTAAGGACAAGGCTTGTAAATGTAATGTCATGATAGTCAACAGGAGACAGGACAGGAAATTAGGTTTTCCTGTGTTGCCCTTGTGTGAGATTCCTTTCTGGTGTGGCAGCCTACATATTAACTGTATTTTCTTTTTTGATTGCATGATGAATTTTTTGGATCCCTATTTTATTTTTCATATTCATATTTTATTTACTATGGACCCTCTTGTGAGCCTGAAATAAAGTTTGGATTAATTTTATTGATGTTCACTGTTTTCGTGTTTGTTTGTTTTTACAAATATATTTTCAAACTTTTATCCTACTGTAAAGCACATTAAACCTTAAACCCTGCTTTTTACTGCAAAGCACCAGCAAACGAAGACTCAGTTATTACATATTATTAGAAATTCATTCCAGGCAATCCGCGGCCATCCCTCCGGGGTCCTGACTGAAATACGCGGAAGCGACAGGCGGAAGCCTCGACGGAAGCGGTCTGTCAAGGAAGAAAAAAAAAAGCTGCAGAATTTGACACAAAGAAGCTGAATCCCATAAAACAACCTCGATCATTCCCCCTTCTCCGCACCAGCGTCCGCTGCGATGATTCTGTTAGAAATCAACAACCGGATTATAGAAGAGACGCTGACGTTGAAGTTTGACGGCGCATCAAACGGGTGAGAAATCATTGTTCCAGGCTAGCTGGGCTAACTCCAGCTAGCTTCATCATCATCCTCTCCGAAAGAGGACGGGTGGATTAGCTAGATGGTGCACGGGGGATTTGGGATGTGGCTGCTCAAACGCTTTGTGCAAGGGATCCATAAAGCAGCTGTGGAAAGATGAAATAATAAAATAAACACGCAGACGGCGTTAGCTTTGAGGCTAGGTCGCGGCGGCTGACTTGTCGAAAGGTGGGGTGTGTCCACGGCTCGCCTGTACGCTGCTAACGAGCTAACCAGCCTGCTGTTTTTTTTACTGTTTCAACTCAGCATTTTTTTAAAATTATTATTATGTTGAGAACATTAAAGCAACATTTTGTGTATTTAATAATTTCACCTAAAGCCTAAACTGAGCCACAAAACGAGCCGTCACTGGTAATCTTCACTGCCATGCTAGCTAACCAAGCTAACACGGCAGAAAAGACCAACTCGTGTCAAAATGTCAGTGTTGGCTCGATAATGACGGCGCACCGCTATCAAATGCGGGTAGTTGCAGTTGTTATTGACAGTTAATGGCGCATTACAGCACGTAGCGGCACCGCAGAGGCAATTACACAGCCGCTGCCACACTGTAGCCATCGCCCCTTTTTGGTGCTTCCGCATTCCGGGAGTCAAGCTGAGTCAAGCCGGTGCTCCGCAAGCTGCCGCCAGCCCCCGGAGGCACGGCGGGGACGCAGCCCGGACAAGTCGCTGCACCGCCCGCCTCGCTCTACCCCTCTGCCGCGGGGCTGACAGGAAAACAGCATGCGGTTCAGATTAGCTTAGATTTCTCTTACCTGAAGGGATGTTTAACCCCGTGCCATTCATTTTAGTGGCATTTTAGTGAGGGGACAATAAATCTTTAATATTCAACATTGTGTTCTGGTTATGCACCTTCTTATATTTTTATTCAGAGTGTATAAACCGGAGAGCATTATGATAGGAGCATTTGGTAGCCATGCCCGTGCTCGAGTATGTGTCATAAGTCGTTGCAGCAGTTTTTATCTTGATACTGTCTGTTACACAGATGAGGTGCAAAGTTTAACCAGTTTTGATCATGCAAGGTCCAAAATTCCTCCATAATACCACATTAGGACACCAAAGATGTTGAGGAACACTGTAGAAAAATTCATGATTTGACTTGCTGTCAAAAATGTTGATGCTGATTTGACACATATTGCATATATATTATATTCTTCAATATTGCGATTACGATATTATTGTGATTTTTGTTTTTTGAGTCATCATCTTCCAGTTTGTGGTTGTAAAGTTTCATGAGGCTCTGATTATCTTAAAGGTCACAATGGGTGATTTTTGTACAGTGACATCAATTTTCAGTAAAGGGTCTCACTACAATGAACTGGCTCCTATGGGGGCTAACATCATCACACATGAATCAAATGTGGCTCATCGAATCCACAAGAGCCTCAGCTTTCCAGTCAAACCCAACTGATGCAACTCCGAGACCACAGAACTCATTTTCATTCACATATCTGGAGGTCAGAGGTCGAGGGACCCCTTTGAAACGGGTCATAAGGGTGGATTTATCATTGACTTTCAGATTGTGTCCGGCTTTTTTCCATGTTGTTTTCCCACATTGTTGACATTAGATTGTTTTTTGTCCTTGCAGAACCAAGCCAGAGGCAGTCGAAGTGACTTTTGCAGGTGAGGTTACATGAGAGCTTACATAACAGTTCATACTTTTTCATATGCTCCTGCCCCACTGGAACCACAGTGCTACATTCATTTAGTTGACAGTGTTGATTTTAGAGATGTCCAAAAGTGTGAGAATGATGTTTTCCGTGAAGAAGCCACTTGAGCACTGGACACACACCAGCACCGTTTAAATTAGGAGCTAACACTTGAGGTATTAATGTGTTATTTGGCCTTTTTGAGCACAAAAAAAAACATCAGTTCTGGGGATTAAAAAAAATTCAAATCTTTTTTGGGAATTGTATTTAATTTCCTGATTCTTTGTATCAGTTTCCTTGAAATCGTCCTTATCACGACAAAGCAGTTTGGCTGTCACTGTTGGGGAAACTGAATCTGAGCCAGTTGGTGTCTTGTGCAAACGACCTGTTGCACACGTTCAGCTCGTACACCAGCTTTCACTCCTCCACATGTGGAAATGATCGAATTTATTCTACATGGTTTAGATAAAACGCGCTCGTGTTTCTCCTTAATGAGCTGTAGATGTTAATGCCGTTCCTCTCTGCTGTAGATTTCGATGGCGTCTTGTACCACATCTCCAACCCCAATGGGGACAAGACCAAGGTGATGGTCAGCATCTCCCTGAAGTTCTACAAGGAGCTACAGGAGCATGGAGCTGACGAGGTGAACACACACACACACACACACACACACGAGCATGGAATCTATGAACTGTATTTGATGTGCCCATGAGACGCATTTTCCTTTCTCGAGCGAAACAGGCAGATTTGAGTTAGGCTATTTTTACTCGAGGGGCCACCCACTTGATTGAGGTATGCGTGGTTATAAACGTCCTTTTTCACATCCTCCAGCACACGTACACTTTTAAACCTTTTTATACCGAACCATGCATTCTCACATCCGCATATCAGCTAGATCACATCGTCTAAATATCGCAAATGTAGCTTGAATTATTATATAAGAATTATTATTTATTTATTTTTTTTTTTTTGCTGATTGACGAAGCTTGTGCCTGGAAAAACAGAAACCTTGTGTCGAAAAAGTCGACAGGAATGCACCAGGTTAGCATGCTGATACATGACTTGTGTAGAGCTGAGGTGAATCGAATTGCAAAAAATAGCTGAATAGGTCAGGGTCGCTGTCTGTACACACACGCACACGCACACACACTCACACACGCCGCAAGTGCAGCCATGTAAGGAAGAATGCAGCTGCTGAGGCTGCTGGCAGAAACAGGAAGTGTGCTCTGTGACTCACGCAGGGCGAGGAAGTGCTGACTGAGAGCGGCAGCCACTGTGTGAATGTCTTGGCTGCCTTCCATTGACTGCCTTCCTCGTTTCTTTTTTTTTTTTTTTTTTTTCTTTTTTGCTGCTTTGCTTTTTCGCAGATGGATAAGTGGTTGGGATTTAACAGCATCAGTGATTCAGCCCACGAAAAGTCTATTTTGAAAGTAGCCGGCGCTCTCCCAGGAAGTGATGTAAAAGCAGAACTGAGAGCTTTACTGCTCTTGAAGGGCTTGTTTGTTTTCTGATATTACAACACAGGATCTTAAATCATTTTCCAGTTTGAGGGCATAATCAAGCACAGACCTCTTTTTGTCAAAGTCCCACTGTTAGGATTCCTAGATATTTAGTTTGAAAATGATGAAGCCTCAATGGAGTTTCACAATTAAACAACATGATCTGTTGTTCTGTTTCCCTTTCCCACAAGAGGTACATTTTTCTCCCATATTTAACTTTGATTTGCATATGTTCGCTCATTCCTGAATGACAGCTAGCTATTAGTTCTGTTCATTTTAATCCGTGAGGTTTACCTGCTGAAGATGTCTGCCTCCGCAGGATTAGCTTTTATTGTGCAGAAGGTTTGTGTCGCTGCTCTGTTTGTCGCCGCCGGTCTTTTCTCTCCTTTCACCTGCCGAGTCTCTGAGGCTCACACATGCCTCGAGCATCCCTCAACTTTTGAAGATTTAAGAAATGCAAAATGGTCTTAAATGCTTCTGGTTGTGTTTGTGGCCTTGAAAGTATCAGATGTGTTTGTTTTGTTTTGGGGCACCCAGAATTCAGCTGTCAGAGCATCAAGGCACATCGCTCTGCATCTGCAGGAAAAGCCTTTGATGGAGATTCTTGCTGATGTAGCAGTAGCAAGTTAAAATAAATAATTCATCAGGATTTCATGACGTAACACGATCACAAGTAAAAAAAAGAAATCTTTTATTCATCTTTATATAGACTCTCTCATTGAAGCGTCTGTGTTCCTTTGCTGCCTTTCATTCATAGTGGTTCTTCTGTAAACTGCATTTGGAGAAGTGCATTACAAATAAAGTCTGTTGCCATTTTTATTGTAGCTGCTGAAGAGGGTCTATGGGAATTTCCTGGTTTCACCAGAGTCTGGTAAGTTCTGCACCACACTTGTTCCTTTATTGAAAACTGAAATAAAATGTTGTGACTGAACGTTAACAACAGCCTGCTGTCGATTTTGTACCACGACTTACTCAGCTCTCTCTTCCTCTGTCTCTCTCTGGCTCCGGCTCCTTTCTGGTTTGCTGTCCCTCAGGCTACAACGTGTCCCTTCTTTTTGACCTGGATGCAGTACCAGCCAATAAGGAGGAGGTGATCCACCAGGCGGGCATGCTAAAGAGGAACTGCTTCGCCTCTGTCTTTGAGAAATACTTCAAGTTCCAGGAAGAGGGCAAAGAGGGCGAGAAGAGGGCCGTCGTCCACTACAGAGACGACGAGTCCATGTAGGTGGCCATAACGCTGCCTGGGAAAAGCACCGCTGAGCGTTTCAGGATGCAAGGCCCCGTTCACATTTTTTAAATTCCTTCATGTGCTTGCTCTCTCCGTTGAGAGTTTGAGTATCTCATGGGAAAGGAGCGAGAAACTTGTGCACCTGCCGGAGAAGTTCAGTGATCACAGCTTTGGACAGTTACAAGACAGTTGCTGATGAATTGGTGATGTAGCTTGAAAGCAGAGCTGCTCGATTTGGGCAAAAATCATAATCACGATTATTTGGGTCACTATTGAGATTACAGTTATTTTACATGATTAATCACTGACTTTGGACACACCATGCATTGAGTGAGTTTGCGTTTTTAGGGCTGCAAAAGAAAGCGTGCGCTGGGTTTACAACACAAGACAAAACAAGAGCATCATTGCAAAACAGCCAGCAGCTCTCCTTCTAAATCATAAAATGGTCGATAGGTGTTCTTAAAAACGAATATCCCAAGATTTTGAGTGATTGAGGGAAGTCATTCCCATTTTCGTGGAGGTCTGAAACATTTTTTTCCCCGTCTCTGTCATTTCAGGTACGTGGAGGCCAAGAAAGACAGAGTGACGGTGGTGTTCAGCACCGTGTTCAAAGACGACGACGACGTCATCATCGGCAAAGTCTTCATGCAGGTCAGTAAATAATAATGTTTGCCCAAGCTGTCGTTCCAATATTAAACTTGGATTACTGGACTACAGATATTTTTTAGATTTCTAATAAAAAGATAGAATAGAAAAATAAGTATAATAGATAAATATAATTGTATAGATATTCTATTTATTTAACTTGCACTGTGGCCATGCCTGTCAAATATGTTTAACTGAACATGTATATTTATTATATATATAATTATATATTTATTATATATATGTATATATATTAACAGCATGTTTAAAGAGGTAAAACCCCAAATTTATATGACTTCTTTGCTTAAAATGAACATTTAGAAAGAGATAAACCATGTTGCACAGTTCTTGCTCAGGGTCATTTGTGCACATGGAACACCTGGCATTTGTCCCCTTTTCCATTCTTGTAGGCAGCATGTCTTAATATTTATGTGACTGCACCTCCTGTGTTGTATTTTTGAAAATGAAAAAAACCCTTTCTTGCATATTGTAAATTTAGGAGTTCAAGGAGGGCCGGCGAGCGAGCCACACAGCCCCCCAGGTGCTGTTCAGCCACAGGGAGCCGCCGCTGGAGCTCAAGGACACAGACGCTGCCATCGGGGACAACATCGGATACATCACCTTCGGTCAGTACGCACCTCGACACTGAGAGGGGAGAAACATGGCTACTTCCTTCAGTTTACGTCTGAAATAACTGTCTAATCCTCCAAAAATGGCTTTTATCCAGACGCAAAATTGCTATTCAAAATATTGAATTGAGAAGAGGCATTTCACATAGCATTTAAATAAGATATTCAGATTTCTCTGCCAGAAAATGAAGTTAAATATCTTAGAAAGTCTTTTGTTTTATTTTCTCCAGAGCAGAATTTTTGTTTTGCATTTTTTTAAGCTCTAATGAAGTGATAATGGAGGGACACAGTGTGTGTTTGCGGAGTGTTTCTTGACATCAGTGTGTGTCTCCTTGCCTCGTCCAGTCCTGTTCCCTCGTCACACCAATGCCAACGCCAGAGACAACACCATCAACCTCATCCACACCTTCAGGGACTACCTGCACTACCACATAAAGTGCTCCAAGGTCAGTTCACCCTCACCACTGCATTATACATTTCCTCCAAACATAGAGAGAAAATATTAAAGCATGAATGACTGAAATTTAAATCCACTGGTATGATCTTTAAGAAGAGAATAATGCTATAAACAGCATTGACTATGTGCACCATCCCATAACAATCAGCCTCACTCTATGAATAATAGATGAAGAACAAGTGCAAGACAATCTGTGTCCCAGCTAAAGAGATTTTCCTACCATAGGACTTGATCACAACATGGAACAATTTGTTAGGATGGCTTTATTTTTAGTTTCTTCAGGTATGTAACTTTATATATAGGAAACAGCTCTAGGATCAGTTCTTATCAGAGTTGCAGTTCAGGAAGGGTTACATGAGGAATTGATATTTAAGAGATAAGATAAGATATTCCTTTATTAGTCCCACGGTGGGGAAATTTCACGTATTACAGCAGCAAAGTGGATAGCAAGATATGAAGCATAATTTACACTATAAAATTTACATTTACATTTGTCTTCAACTGCAAAGGGCGACAGCGGCTCTGAGAATAAAAACGAAACATGTCATAAACCCACATGACAGCTTGAAAGCTTTTGTATTTCATCACCAGCACAAAAGAAGCTCCTAGTTCCTCCCCTGTAATAGTAAAGTCTCCCCTCCATTTAAGTTCCTCATTAGGCCTTAGGCAGCTCCTCCGCAGCAGAGAGTCCAGACAGGTAGGAGTCCAGCCTCAGTGATCATACAGGTTTTCAGAGCAGCGCGTGGGCGTTTGGCGAACGCGTGAACAAAAAAACAGAGCCTTGTTTCTTTGGATTTTCAAAGAACCTCTCAGTTGTAACCTCCTAATAAAAGTTGTTGTTCCACGCATGACGAGCATTGTGGAGACATGCTTGTATGAGTGTCTCGGCTGCTCAGACAGGAAGAAAGAAACTGGGTGCAAAACAGCGGGGGAGTCTGTGAATGTCAGCATCTGCAACCTGCCACGCTGATTTATTGATAGGAGTGAATGGTGATGGGGAAGTGGGACAGTCTGGCTTTGCGCTCACTAATCACTGCTCTGTGTCTCTGTCATGAATACGCCCGCAGTACTGTGTTTTTGCCTTACATTTACCACTTCCACTGGTTCTACAGTGCACACTACTGACATTTTTCTCTTGTAATTGCATGTATACAGAACCTTTATGGAATACTTAATATAGATCATGTATGGATTTCATTGTGGATCGCAGTTTAAAAAAAAAAAAAAATCTGGTTTTGATGAATTTCCGTTATTGCGATGATCATGAATATCCTCACGAGTGACTTGAAAAACAACATACAATCCTGTATTGATTTACTAATTCATATACAGCTGTCCCTCGCTATAACGCGGTTCACCTTTCGCGGATTTTTTTTATTTTAGTGCAATTTTGCATGCTTTTTTTTTTTTTTACTTTTTTTTCTGCGAAGGTTTGAACTTTGAGAGTGTTTAAACAAGAGAGAAAAGTGAGAAAATGTTAATGCCTGTCTGAGAAAAGTGTATAAAGTGTGTAGCGAGGGGTTTTACAGCCTTAAAACATCTAGAATAATTGTAAAAAATAAAGCTGACTACTTCACGGATTTCGCCTGTTGCGGGTTATTTTTAGAACGTAACTCCCGCGATTAACGAGGGACCGCTGTATGCAATAAAAATATTTGTTTCTCAAAAAAATATAAGGTAAAGTGATTCCAGTGTGGTTTAGTGCCATTTTAAGTTTTTTGATGCTTATCAGAATAATATCATGAATTGCTATTTGGCCTGGATTATTGTGATAAGGAATTTTTATATTGCCCCTTGCCTAGTCATGGGTTACTGCAACTGAGGTTCAATTATTGTCTGGTTTTTACAGCAGTGTGCTGGATGTACCTTTCATTTATTTCCCTGACCTCTGTCCTAACGTACTCCGCCTGCCTCTGTCCCTTCCTCAGGCCTACATTCACACACGCATGCGGGCCAAGACGTCAGACTTCCTCAAGGTGCTGAACCGCGCCCGGCCCGACGCTGAGAAGAAGGAGATGAAGACCATCTCGTAAGTGGCCTCCGCTCCCCTTCCTCGTGTCAGCGCTCAGCCCACGTTATCGTGTGTGCCTCCTCCCATGTAGAGTTAGTTGTGAAGTCAAAGACAGGTCAGGTGCTTGATCAAGGTTTACGATGCTGAGCCTCCAACAAAACAAAGAACTTAATTCTGCAGTCTTGCTGAATTACAAGATTTTAGCTTTTCCCTCTGCTTGCTGCACCTTTCAGATCTTGACTTATCAGCCCATGAGAGATTCTTGAGCCCTTTTTTTCTGGCCTGAAAGCAAAACTCGACTCAGTTCAGTGTTTGCACAGCCTCTCCTGTAGCGTGCAGGCATGTGATGGTTCTTTCCCGTGTGGTCAGACTTTCAGAAGCCTCTGAGGTGTTTTGCTCCTGCTGGTTTGTGATCTCAGCTGCGGCCTGCGCCACTTAATCCCCATGTGTGCTTTAGAGGTGTGTGCACGGGCGGCCGCTGCAGCGCCGACGCTTCTGCGCTGTTTGAAGGGAGTTGGGTTGGAATTTTTACAACCTGTCGCACACACAAAAACCTCGCCACAGTTACACAAATACAGCATTTTTAGCTTCATTGTTGCAAAATACCTGAATCCAGTGCTACATGAGCACAGAAATCCTTTGTTTTCTGGTTAATTTGTAACTAGAAACCAAAGGGGAACCCCACAGCTGCCATTTCTGACAGTTATGAAATAGTTTCACGATGCCTGGGTTCAAGAAATCTGACACTGTGGCATGGAGGCTATAAAATGGAGGCAGTTTTCTTCCTTTTGAAATGTAAAAGGTCATCATGAAATGAGCGTACATTACTTTAAGTTTGCAGAAAGCGGCATATGTCTCGTTGACCTCTTTCTACACCAGTGTGTGGAAATAAAAACTTGAGCCTGTAATTCCATCACACATTTTAGAGCGATCCCGTCCCTCCACCCCTTTCTTAAATAAAACATTACTGTTTGGCATATTGCAGTGTTGATCACCACCTTACAGGCCACAAAAAGTTCAACAAAGTCTAAATTGCCCATTTGCTGCATCTACACAGAAAATGTAACCCTAATCTGACCTTAACTAAATCTCTGAAAATCCGTAGACCTTTTAGTGGCACATTATAGTCACCTCATAAGATGATTATCAGCTTTAGACTGTTCAAATACAAGGGTTCCCACGATTCATGTACTCTGTGGAAGGCTGCTGAATTTTTAAAAATCTCTTCCAGACAGGGCAAGTCAGAGAATTTAATAAATTCTCTGAACAAGTCATGAAATTTTGTCAGCTTCAATTTAAGAAACAGTATCTAGGTATTCACCAAATGTAATATTTATTTTCTGTTGTGTTTACTGGTATGTTGTGTTCCTCTCCCCGACAGAATGTAACAGAATAGTTAACTTGTGGTTGAACTTAAAGTTTGGCTTAAGTGAAAAAAAAAAACATTTATAGTCATGGAAAAATCAGGAACTTGACTTTTGACAGAGTGGGAGCCCTGAAATGAAGTGCAATCCTACAGGGAAACAGTTGTTTTATTGGGCTACATTTCATAAATAACTACAAATCATCTCTGCCAGTGCAGCTTGAGGACCTGTTGACACATGAACACATACCATAAATATCTGAGCACTTCCTAAATCCTGTCAGGTGTAGCAATGAAGCAGCTAAGGAAGTCGTGTGTTGCTACATCCCTCCTCATTGCGATTTGTGGCTCTCCAGTGCAACAGACGTGTGTGTGTGTGTGTGTGTTTGTGGAACTGGGCTCTGATGTGTTTGTGTCTTTCAGGGGCAAGACGTTCTCCCGCTGAGGCCGAGCCCCTCCAGAGTTCTCCGACCCCCCTGGACACGCCTAAACGCGCCACACCGAGACTCAGCACCACATTGGACAGGACTCCAGGATGCCTCTAATGCCCCACCCAGCCCCAAAACGTGTCCAGTCTGTTTTTTTTTTTGTTTTGTTTTGTTTTTTTGTTTTTGTTTTTTTTTTTTTTTTAAATGAGTAACAAAGTTGGCTCTTCTTTGAATAAAGTTGGCTCTACTTAGGGAAAGCCGAGGCTTAAGATAATGGAAAAAGGGCATTCCTTGCTTTGCATAGTTAAAGAGAATTATTAGTCCTATATAAATATATATATGAAAAAATGAAATTTTTGATACGATATCTTTTACTCCATTTGGTACTCTTGCTTGCCCTCCCTCCCTACATCTGCCTTCCCGCCCGCCCTGCCCCAAGCATTTGATGAATTCAAATTTCCACCTCATCTCCCTTTTTTCCCTTTTCCTCTCTGTGCTTTCATGTCGTCTGTACCATTGTCATTGGAAAAAAATAATAAATTACTCTTACAAAAAGCAGATCTGGGTCTTAATGTTCTTTTGATTCCCATGGCACATATGGACGGTCCAGCCGATTCTTTAAAATTTTAAGGTTTTCATATCAGTTTAAGTACTTGATCCTCTTTGGGTGACAAACTTTGTATCCAGCTGCAGGTTTACAAATACCTGCCAAACTCCTTTAGATAAGCTCAAAAATGCACGATGGTCTGACGGGAAATGAGAGATTTTTTGAGATAACATCTCTAGCTGAAAATATCTTGTTTACTGTGTCACTTTTAAAGCATGTACTGATGCAGCCTCTGAATGAGGACACAAATAACTGGTTAGAAAGTTTACTACAATAAATCCTCTGCAAACCCACGTAAGTGCAGTAACAAATCACAGCTGGAAGACATGATATTGAAGTCAAATATATTTATTTACTGTCAAAGATCAATGAGACAAAATTCAATTCATTGTAATCACTCAGGGTTCAAAGCTTTGATATGACAGCAGGTTTCAAATATGACTCAAATCATAATTTTAATCTTTGGGCTTCTCATCTTCATTCTTGGCCTTTTCACCTTCATTCTTGGGCTTTTTATCTTCCTTTTCTGACTCGGAGGAGGAAGAGGAGGAAGAAGAGGAGGAGGAGGAGGAAGATGAAGATGAAGAAGAAGATGAGCCCTTCTTAGTTTTCTTCTTCTTTGGGGCTTTCTCCTCAGTGGGACCATTGTTCGGGGCCTCAGTGCTGACAGGGGGAGAAGCTTTACTGGAGGGGGCGCTCTCCTGCTTCACAGGAGCCTCTTCTTTCACCTCTTGGTCATGGGGCGCCTTCCCATCAGGCTCGGGCTGGCCTTCACGAAGAAACAGAGTGAATTACATAAATACACATACAGTATGTCAGCTTTATTTGTCCTTAATCTTTCCTTTTCCCTGCACGTGTGCCCGTGGGGAAAAACATTAAAAACATTGATTTGTACATAAAAATCATTACATCTGTGATTTCCATACATCGTGTTAGGATCATGTGTGACTGTGTCGAGTTACAAGGTGCAAAATGTCAAAAGCACTTGGTTTAGGTGAGGTGTTCAATACCAAATGTGATGTGAGGGTTAGTTTGCAAGAGTATTCCCCTTCCCTGCCCTCTACTGTTGATTTTAAAAGAAAGAAAATGTTATTTAGAGATATCGGCTTTATTCTGGGTAGAATGTCAACCATATTGCACACACCTCCCTAGGAGTTTTAAATCTGCAAATGTAGACGTGGATCAAATTATTATTTAAAAGACACTCAATTGCTTTTCTGGGATTTTTTTTTTTTTTTTTGAAGTGGAAAGAAGCCAATTGGATAGCTCTCTAAGTCCAAACACAGCCCATTTGGCAGTGCAGGCAGACAAAAACAGTAATTGAAATTATTTCGGCCAAGCAATCGACCCAGGTCTTCATCTTGTGCTTCTAGGCTCGATCTGGAGGTTCACTGATCAATCAACAGGGTCACAACACGAAAACACGCCACAGGACATTGTGTGTGAACTTCTCCTGACGGTTTCCCAGCAGTGTCCAGGACTTACCGCTCTGCAGCGCATCGTCTAAAGAAAGCTCCAAGCTGTTGGGGAAGAAGATGATAAATGCTGTATACACCATACACATGAACACACACGAATGCACCATTTCTAAAGGCTTGAATCTGTGTTGATTTGGGGGGGGGGGGGGGGGGGGGGGGGAGACGGTCGCCTACATTTTTATGAAAAGACACATACATCCCAAATGACAAAAAGGGGCTGCAACACAAAAGAGGAAACCACAGAATGAAGCTTTTTGCCTCTCACGTTGGTAAACATGTTGGGTTACATGAATTCTGGCTACTGATGCTCATATTTCAAAGTTGCCCCTTGATGCCATTTGCATAATAGCCTTGTTGTTTTGGAATGACCGTCTTGCATTTCAGTAACACAAAATGTCCCGTGCTCGTCCTCTCACCTGTCCTCGTCGGCAGCAAGGCCGCGCATCAGCTGCCGATAGTTGCTGATCTCGGCCTCCAGCTTCATCTTGACGTGCAGCAGGTTCTGGTAGTCGTCCACCTGCCGCTCCACCTGCGACCTCACCCGGGTCAGCTCGTCCTCCAGGCCCAGCAGGATCTGGTTGAGGCGGGCCATCTCGCGACCGCCCCGCCCCTTGGTCTCCTTCAGGGTTTCCTCCAGAGAGTGGATCTGAGAGGCAGACAAGCGATTTTTGAGAAATGCAAGAAAGCCAAGACGATTCTCCTTGGTGGGAACGTTCTTCCTAAGTTGTACTGGAGACAGTGAACTGAAACTTAATACAGGCTGAGGAGGGAGGGATGATGGAGATATGAGTTGATGTTCAGTGCAACTTCAAGACCTTCAACCTTTTTCCGTGTTCTTGCCGTGTTTTCTTGCGTAAGCCCAGTTCCAGGTGGCTCCTACAGGACTGCGGTGATAGGCACGGAGAGCATGTCTGGTTTGAAAGGGCAGCTTTACAGTGTAATAGCAGGGTTGCCAGGAATGCTTGTGAAAACGATAGGTACACTAACGCCGCTCCAGGCGGCTTTCTCATTCTGTACATGACAGAGGAATGAGGATTTAAGTAAATATTTGCACCCACGACAGTAACAATGCCAACACTGTCGGCTTTGTGGAGCCCTGCTTTACGGCTTTAAGGGCTTTACCTTTCGTGTGTAATGGGAAGCAGGTTTGATGTCATGTGGGTTTGAACGAGCTGTACTATGATTATGATGTGGACAAAAAAGATGTAGAGGTTTTTGTCCAAACTCGTCTTGAGAATGACTTTGCCGTTACAACAATAAGGCTTGGTGCCATTGTTTTCCTTGTTGATGCTGTGGTTGGTTTTTGCTGCAGGTCATACATTTCTTTTTGCTGTTTGTGTATTATGGCACGTCACATGTGTGACTGGGCTGGAGGAGTTGTATGGTGCATGAGTGTGTTCCTGTGTGTGTGTGTGTGTCGCTACCATGCTGAGCATAGCTTGGATGTCAATCTCCAGCAGCTGCCTCTGTCTGCACAGGTCGTTGAGCTCCGTCCTGCCCGTCTGCAAGGCCTCGGTGTTGAGGGCAACCTCCACCTTGATGTTGTCGAACTAACAACGGAAAAAAAACATGATGCAGAGGGAAAGAGTGAAGAAAACAAAGGGATGGACGGGTCGAAGAGAAAGAACAAATAAATGTAATCAACAAATAAATGTAATCAGAGGGTAAAAGAAAAGAGGAAAGAGGCAGAGGCAAAGTAGATGAGAGAATATGAGGACTTGTAATTTTAATCTCATATACAATCTTAAAATATTGAAAACCTATGATTTTGAAAGGCTTCAAAAATGTAAGATTCTTTGGGACTAAATGACTTGTTTTATTCGCACTGGAGGCACCATGCTTTAGTCCACGTACCTTGTTCTGGTACCAGTCTTCAGTCTCCTTCTGGTTCTTCTTTGCCAGTTTCTCGTACTGGGCGCGGATCTTGTTGAGTGTCTCGGCCAAGTTGGAGTCCTGCGAGTCCATCTCCACCACCACGCTGGAGTCCTTGATCTTCTCACGGAGGGCGTCCACCTCCTGCAAGAGCCACACAACAGCAGCAGCTACTTTGTGATTTCATTGTAAGATATGGTATGCATTTGCGTGGCAGGCTGTGTTTTCTACATGTTTCTGCAAATATGCCATCTGCACGTCTCTGGAGTGTGTTTAGGTGAGCATCTAAATGCCTTTGCACATGTCATTACTGTGTTTATGGGTGTTTCTGGAACATGTTGTACGTGCAGTGTTTTCTGTGGGGTGTAAATGTGTGTGTTTCAAGGCCTCACATCCTTGTGGTCCTTCTGGTGCAGAGCCAGCTCATCCTTCAGAGACTCGATCTGGTTCTCCAGCTGCACGCGTTTCAGCTGCGTGTCATCGATTTCCTTCTTCAGGGCAGCCAGGTCTTGCTCTAGGATTCGTCGCGCCTGTTTCTCAGCCTCCAACCTGCACAGGGAACCCAGCAGTGAGCCACGGCCGCTCAAACACCATTGTGCTGATCTGTGTCTGACCCATATCGACGGTCACGGCAGAAATGGCATTAATTTAGTCATAAACATTTCTCAAGTTGATAAAGCAAACTGAGGAGGGAAGCTACATCAATGGAAATCATAGTTAAGACATGAAAGTGTGAAATTGCTAGTTTTACATGACTTGGAGGGTAAAAATTGTCAATGTTTCAACGACTAAAACCTATTTTGTTTACTCTGTGCAGCAACAGATAACCCAGGACCTGCTCTGAACACAGCTCGTGGTTTCAATGCTTGTTCTACACCTCTCTCTTGTGAGAAAATTGCTGCATTACAGGCTTGTTAGAGAACAAGAAAATGATATTTTGCAGTTGCATTTACTTGGACTTGAAGTCATCGTTGGCCAGTTTGGCGTTGTTGATCTGGAGCAGCAGCTTGGCATTGTTCATGACCTTGTCCTTGATCTGAGAGGCAGAGGGCATGTTATTAAAAAGCTTTTGTGGAAATTAAATTTTATTTAAGATTCTGCTGTATATTTCATGTCACTAATCCTCGTTGTGCTGATGCAAAACAGAAAATGCACTGAATGTGAAATAATCAAAAAGATTAAATTGTATGAGTACACTCTGCAACAAATATCAGACTTTCATAGTGTCATATTTGCTCTTAAAATAGTTTTCACGGCTGTAAACATATTGTCATTTCCATTATTTCCAATATAAATTAAATAATCTGAGGCCTACAGGGGAATTATTTCGTTTACTATTCTTTGATTTAAGATTATTTCAGAGAACAAATCAATTAATTTCAAACTTTCATTAAACTCGCATTGAAAAGATGAAACTACGGATGAAACTCACTTGCAAGAAAGAAAGAAAGAAAGAAAGAAAGAAAGAAAGAAAGAAAGAAAGAAAGAAAGAAAGGGTACCACATAGGAACAGCCACCTTCTTCCTGAGGTCAGCCAGGGGTTTCTCGATCTCCTCCCAGTCGCGGTCCTCGGGTGCCCCCCTCTTGGCCAAAATGTCATTGATCTGGTCCTCCAGCTCCTGGTTGGCTCTCTCCAGCTGCCTCACCCTGCCCAGGTACCCGGACAGACGCTCGTTCAGGTCCCGCATGGTCTTCTTATCGCCCGGCGCCGGGGCCGGAGCTGCGGCCGTGTGGGGAGCGGAGTCCTTCCCCGGCTCGCTGCGCATCATGTTCCGCAGCCCCTCCAGGCTCCCCACGGACGCCCTGGAGTCCCGACCCCCGGCTCCCCCGAACATGCTGGCGGAGCTGTTCTTGGGCATGATGATGACTGAGAGACAAAGAGGCAGAGACTGAGACTGGGCGGGAGCTGCAGCCACAGGAGACACCTCAGGTGAAGCTGCACACGCAGGTAGACCACCGTTTTATAGCAGGGGTTTGATATATGAAACCGGCCCCGTTGATGCTATTGGCTGACGGTGTCCTGCGCATCACCTGGACAAACCGGTACAACGTTGAAATTCAAGTATTTCTTATTTTGTTCTCTGGAAATGTGCGCTCTTCGTCTCTTGATTGGACGCAGGCACAGTTTTGGGGAGGTGCGGGTGGTCCCGGTCCACCTTAAAAGCAGGTGCGCAGGTGCCCATCCCGCTCAGCTGCCCTCTGTCTGACACTGGCTGGTAAACGTCCACCTGCTGCTTCATAACAACATGTCCAAGCCCGGAGCGTACAGCAGCCAGTCCTGCTCCCCGGCCGGGAGGGCAGGAGCGCCCAGGAGCTACCCGACCGGCCCGTCGCACGACTCCAAAGTGGACCCGCAGGACCAGTCCGCCAAGACCAAGGAGAAGGACCAGATGGTTGGACTCAACGACAAGTTCGTCGCCTTCATCAATAAGGTTTGCAGCCGTTTGACGACCTATTTAACCTATTACAAATAATAATTTACACTAAAAAAAAAAAAAAGAAAGAAAGAAAGCCCCTAACAAAACCTGCAAATCAGTCAGTTCATCAATCAATCAAAATACAAAATCTGAAAAAATAAAAAAGGTATAATATTTTTAAACACAAGGAGCCCATACCTACTGTAAAATACAATAAAATAATATATTAAAGGGAAAATTTAAAATAAAATTAATCAACAATATAATACATTAAATTAAATTAAATTAAATTAAGCTTTTTTAATAAAGCAACAGGCTATAGCCTAAAAAGTCACTGAATTTGTCTTTTCCAATCAGCGAAACCACAGAATTATTTTATTTCTCTCTCTCTCTCTCTCTCTCTCTCTCTCTCTCTCTCTCTCTCTCTCGCTTGGTGTTTAACTTCAGGGTTATCACGCTCAGTGCATGCCTTATTCTATAGGCTATAAAACTCTAAAGTTTAAGTTTTTTTTTTTTTTTTTTACATTTCATTTTATTGTCCTATGTTTTGTATTTTATGTTGTTTTATTTTTACATCAGGTATAGCTTCCTTTCTTTAAAAAAAGAAATACGAGTTTTTAATCTACTTTATATTTTTGTATTCTTATTTAGCCTATTTATTGATTTATTTGTGTTTAAGAAAAAAAACGGAAAAGTTATTGTCAGTATTAAAAGAAAAAAGTTGTAAAGTTCATAGTAAATAACAGGCCTAGAGGGGGATAAAAACAAAAGCTGCCGCTGGCGGGCTTCTCCTCCTCTCTGCCTCTCAAACACAAAAACCCCTCTGGATCTACAGCTAATGCGCCATCTGGCGGCTAATTTGAGAATTGCGACAATTTAATAAATCCATGCTATATGCAGGCTTCTTTTGATGCCAGGTATTTGTATTGTTTTTCTCTCAATAATCTCCTACATTTTTAATATAAAAGGTATATTTATGTAATTCTTACTGTGATATGATATGGCATGTTTTGTAGCCTCTTTTCCTTATCGTCTCAGGTTTATAAGGATCAAAAGTCAGTCAAAATATTCCTGAAACATAGGAGTTTATCAGAAAGGTTGTTGGTGTTTTTTTATCACATAAAAATAAATTTAAATTAATCGAAAATCATACTGGATGCATAACATACACCTGCTGTCCCGACCCCACCTTCTCACATTCTTTCGTTCTTCCTCACACACACACACGACTGAAGCACACACTAACAACTCACACACACCCACTAACAACTCACACACACACACACACACACACACACACACACACACATACACGGATGTTTAGAAACTGGAAAATGGTTTCCATATGTCCTTAACATGAGCCGCAGACATAAATGCATCACATTAACTTTGGCCCTCAGTTCCATATTTTTTTTAGGCCTGACAGGCATCAGAGATTTAATTTACACCATGACATACTGCCACAACGATGCACAAGATGATGTCTTTTCTGAAATCATCTTCCAACATCAAAGTCAGATTTTCATCATTAGTATTTTTATGCTTACAAATGCTTTGTTGCTCCTCAGCTTTTTTTTTTTTTTTATTATTATTTAAATTTCTTTCATGTCTTTCATTTAGTCCCAGCGTCTCACTGGTGGCATCTCCTTGTCTTTGTCTCTCAGGTGAAGCACCTGGAGGATAAGAACAAGGTCCTGGAGACGAGGCTGAAGATCCTCCAGGAGCAGGATAACTACAAGGGCAAAATCGACGACACCGTGAAGCGGCTGGAGTGCGAGCTGCAGCAGCAGATGGACGGCCTGGAGCACGACCAGGCCAAACTGGAGGCCGAGCTGCGGAAGAGCCAGGAGGAGGTGGATCACACCAGGATGAAGTCAGTGGACCGAGGACCTTTGGGTTCATACATAGATAGATAGATAGACAAAAACTGTGCTTGTCTTTAGCTTGTCTTGTCTTTTAACTTAGTCTATAATGCATCAATGCAACAATTAAAAAGGCCTTTTTTTAACTGAAAAATAGATGCAAAAAAATAATAGCCTACATCTATATAATAGAGCTATCATCTATGAATCACTAACATTAGTAGATTAATTTCCTAAGAGCATTAACTCCTTGATTAATCATGAACATCCCTTATAAATAGATAACAAATTTGATTTGTGGTTACACAAACATGAAGACAGAAGATAGAAATGCTCTGGAAATCTTCTCATTGGTCGACTTAAACCTGAGTGGGAGGAGCCAAAGGGCTACAGTTACCGAGCTGGTCAAATTTAATAGCAAAGAGGGAAAGTCACCTATTATAAGTGGAATTGGAAAAAGTGAGCCTGGTGTTACTCAGCTGTTGAATTCAACCTGTGAGATTATTTGTACCTCCACACCAGCTAAACCACTAAGAAATTATTTTCTAATTAAAGTGTGTGTAGTGTATTTATCTTTTTTTTTTGTTTTCAGTTCAATTAAAGAAGCTTTTTGACCCATCAGCACAGTAAGAACTGAGGAGAAATATGTAGAAATAAAAGGAGCACAGGATGGATGAATCAGTGGTGCTTGATAGTTTTCTAATTAATGACAACAGAAGCATCCGAGGCAGGGAGGCACACAGAAAAATGCACAGCTGTAAAGGTCCCTGTAGTGCCGATGAGCCTCCTGACTTGTGCAGGAACATTTTCCCACGCCATGCAACATCACTGCTGTCCGCTTCTCCACCTGCTTCCCTGCTGCAGAGAGAGAGAGATTACCATCCATCAACCTTAAGCTCAAGCCTCAGGGGTTAACTTGGGTTCAGGGAGGGTCCTGCACTATGTCTGAGGTGCAGAACGGAGGATGTGCACACACACACACACACACATACACACAAAGGTTTGGGTGAAAATATGTAACTGTTAGGGCAGAGATCCAAGGACAGGGGGTGAGACACATTCATCCTGCGCCGCTTTCCTCAGCAATGCTCTAGTCCGGATCTGCTCAGCACATGGACACACTCACACATATGAATGCTGTAAATTATTATTTTTTTTCATAATGACTTCTAAATCGGTTTCAGGTATGAGGATGAGTTCCAGAAGAAGACCGAACTGGAAAATGAGTTTGTCATTTGCAAAAAGGTGAGAACACTGGGTTCTCCCTCAGTGTGCTTCCGAGGTTTTAAGTAAATAAAA
The DNA here is from genome assembly GCF_902150065.1 of Myripristis murdjan. NCBI lineage: Eukaryota > Metazoa > Chordata > Actinopteri > Holocentriformes > Holocentridae > Myripristis > Myripristis murdjan. The sequence goes on from NC_043981.1 coordinate 7,872,912, forward strand.
TGAATGAATGAATGAAACCTTGTGTGATGGACTGAAATGCAGACACACACAGAGAGAGGCAGATGTTTGCTGAAAATTGAAAGTGAAGCAAATGGTTGAGCAAGCCAACAGACAGATACAAAGCTAGGGAGCACAGTGGACATCTGGTAAAGTGACTGGAATATAAAGTGTTGGAGGCTGATTGGTGATGATGAGGAACAGCTGGGTTGCTTGCACACAGAAAACAGGTGTGTAATGGGAGGAAACACCGGAACACCTAGTGGACAGGACTGGAACAGCATGGCCTGCAAGACAAGATACTGCAGTTTATAGATACTAAATAATCCACTTTTGGAAATGTGTATAATTTTAATCAGTGTGGATACATAATATTTTGTAAAGGTCATCAGGAACAATGCTCTCACATGTTGTTTATGCCGTGTGTGTGTGTGTGTGTGTGTGTGTGTGTGTGTGACAGGATGTAGATGAAGGTCACTTGGGGACAGTGGACCTGGCTCTGGAGGCAGAGGACCTCATGGGAAAGCTGGAGTTCCTCAGGGAGGGCTACGATGAAGTAAGACTGATTGACAGGCCGCCTGAGCCAATCAGATTATGCACTACAGTGTTGCTTAGAACTACTGCTCTCCACACTCATTGGTTTAATAAAAGATGAAAATAAAACTTGATGCTACTGCTACTGATTGATGTGAAATATTAAGAGTAGGGAGCAAATGGCCTCACCCTCAAATAACTCTCTGTTCTTTCTGTTCTTGTCATTAAAGGAGATCAAGGAGCTGGTGTCGCAGATCCAGAACACCACAGTGGTTGTGCGTGACACCGCCAAACGGGCGCTGGACATGGATGAGATCATCGAGAGCGTCAAGGCGCAGTACGCCGACATGGCCGCCCGCACCAGGGAGGAGGCCGAGCAGTGGAACCAGAAGAAGGTCAGGAAGAGGACGGTGATTTGAAATTTTCAAAAAGAAAACCACAACAGCGGTGTGACCGATGCTGCTGTTTTGTCCCCCCCTGTCTTCCTCAGATGGACGCTCTGGTCCTCAGTGCAGGGAAGCACGAGCAGGACGTGCGTGATGTCAAGAAGGAGATCGCAGACATGCTGCGCCTCACCCAGAGGCTCAATGGGGAGCTGGAGGCCCTCAAGAAGAAGGTCTCACACACACACACACACACAAACACACACACTCACTCACACTTGCATTGGGATCCAGTTGTGTAGTGCATATTCATGGTCACATCCTAATATTTGTAAAAACCCATTTCATCCCATTTATTCTGTGCTCTGTTCCCCTCGCAGAAAGAGTCCCTGGAGAGAGACATTTTGGATGCGGAGGGAGACGGTCAGAGGAACCTGGAGGAGGCCCGTGACAGCATCGTCCAGCTGGAGGAGGCCCTGAGGCGGGCCAAGCAGGACATGGCCCGTCAGGTGCGCGAGTACCAGGAGCTGATGAACCTCAAGCTGGCCCTGGACATCGAGATCGCCACCTACCGCAAGCTGCTGGAGGGCGAGGAGAAGAGGTGAGCGAGCAGGGAGGGAAGAGCAAAGGGCGTTTAGTGTATTCACTGTATCAGAAATACACAGTATAATGCATAAATACTCCTGCTCATGACTGTCTCTCCTTCTCCATCTCCGTGAAGAATGGACGACCTCATGCGTCAGACAGGTAAGAACTATTCTGTTTCTTTTTTAGACACTATCTTTTTTTTTTTTTTTTTTTTTTTTTTTTAAAGGAACAATCCACTACAAAACATCAACATTGTTAAAACATATTCTGGTAACACTTTACAATAAGAGTACAACAATTAACATTAGTTAATGCCATAATAAACATTAAGTAACAGGTAATGAACATTAAGTAACAGTTAACTAACCGTTAACTAATGTGTCTAAGAATCATGTACTAATGCTGTTCATGCTAAGGTGTTGATTTATATGTTATTTAAGGGTTATTATAGATATTAACATTACTCAATGCCATAATAATTATTAACTAACAGTTAATTAACCATTACGGCATTAACTAACGTTAACTAACGTTAATTGTTGTACTGTTATTGTAAAGTGTTACCCATATTCTTAATACATCAATGATGTACCTTGCATTCAGGGCACATTTTAAGTTTTCCTTTAAAAGTAACTGTATCAAAACAATACCTGTCAAGCAGAGAGAGATGATTCTACGTCTGAAAGGTGGAGAAAAGAACAAATATAACGAATGATATAGACTAATAAAAATGACATTCATTTTGACAGAACGTGAAAATATTAAACTATAATTGGGCTATAACTATAACTGATTAGGCCTAAATGAATTAAAATTTTGTTATTTGAGAGTCCGGCCCCCATAGTTTCTGCTTTGAAAAATTGTGGCCTTTGGTCAAATGTAGTCGATGACCCCTGACATACACCAATCACAGTGTTTTCTAGTTTCAACTGTGAAAATCTGCCCTGCTTGCTGCTTTGCTCTGCTGCTGTTGGGTGTTTGTGCTTGGCTGCTTGTTTGCTGACGACTACCAAATCTAACACTCAGCTTGGATCTGCTTTCATGTTCTGTTCTGGCAGATTTTGTGGTTGGTTTTGGTGCAATCAGTTTGTGGGAGTACATTAAAACATCGCCCAAACAAAACTGCATCGCCATTGTAAAGTACCTGTGTCTCCGTGGTGAGCCAAGCCCCAGTGACGCCCTGCCAGGGACAATGTCAGCTGCCATTGACAAACCTTTCACTGTCTGTACTTTAGTGGCTGGGTTTAAAATACTGCAGCACTCACTGAAGTAAGGCTTGTTTTGGAATCATGACAGGCTTTCCCCACAGTGGCTGTAGTTTAAATTCTCAGTGATTTGATTAAAAACACATTTTAGCACAAAATGTGGCATTACCACTTTTGGGGACCACATCGCGCATGGACCAGATTTTTTCTTCTTTGGCACCCCACTGGCAAACAGAAATATTGTCCAATATTTCCTCCACATATATTGCTGGTGCTTCCTTGGCACCCTGCAACAGAAAAAAGTGTCTTCAACCTGTTACTAACCGGAAAAAAATCGGTACATGCGTGAATGAGGCATGTGGAGCCAAAGTGGTAACACTACTTTTATGCTAAACTGCTTTTTAAAGAAAACACGAGAATAGAGAGTTTCTATTACAAAGAAAAATCTTTTGTGACTCTAAGACAATCTTTAAATCAGGAATTTACTAAAATATATTAAAGCCAGACACGACAGTACAGACAGACAGTAAGAGGTTCATCGTTGTATTGTCCCAGACAAGGTGATTGTTGGGGGAGGCTAACAAGAGGCTGGACACAGCAACTAACACCCTGAAACTGAACTAATTCTAATCCAATATATATTTTTTCCAATCTGAGTTTCCTGGTTCTATGTGAAGAGCCATTGTAAAGAGAAAGAATTTTTTAGGTCTCATGTTTGGGTCAAAAAAGTGTCCATCTCATAACCACTAATGTGCTCTCATGATTGATTTGTTTTTTTGTCCAACTAAAATCAACCCTCTCTTTCGCTCAGATTTTTAAAACAAACCAACCAATCCAAGTCCTTACTTGCACGCAGACGATTACTCGCCGCTGAAGCCGCAGCCGCCAGGGAAGCCTCCACGTAAGGAGCCCATCATCCCGGAAAGCTCTCCCGACTCCAAGAAACGCCTGCTGATCCGAGTGGAAGTGGAGGCAGGCAGAGTGGTGTCTGAAAGCTCCCTGTACACTGATGAGTGACTGGACCTGCCTGTCAGTCCTCTCTCTGTCAGCGCTAAGGTGCTACCCCAAATGTGAATGAAAACAAAATGATGAAATCAAGCTCTATATAGGTCAGCCTGTATTTGCACTCTTAGAAAAAAAAAAAAACAAGTGATACTGCGTGTAAGGTACCGAACAAAATGGCTCCTTTGTGTGCTTCCTGGCTTATCTGGTCAAGTTCAGCCTTTACAAAGAACATACTGTCTTATTATATTATCCAACAGTTTTCCTGGAAGCCGTGCTTGAAGTTGCTTGAAGGCATGTTGTTGATGCCAAGGTGTTTTTGAAAAGTTCTTATCTTAGTTTATGTTCGCCAAGACCCCCAGTGATGCCTGTTCTGATCTGACCCGACTGTATTGTTCTTCCTCTCACACTTTTAATATGATTGTCCTTTTTGTGAAACGGAAGCCCACATGCCTAACGGTGTGAAGGTTTCGTGATGAAGTCCAGAATAAAAAGGGGATCTTGTGGTGTCAAACATGTGTTCCTGTTGGCTTTTATACACATTGAAGGTAGAGAAGCACACATAATATCATATCATGCACATACAGCGAGATAAGCCCCCTACAATCAAATGTTAACACTCACATCACCTTTAACTGTATTCTGTTGTCACTTAAAAACATGTTCTGATTACAGATGCTTGATATCTGTGGAAAAAGCAATACAGGGAATACTTTAAAAGTTTCCCCCTGGGGATTATTAAAGTTTTTTCAATTCAATTCAACTCAATTCAATTCAAAACAATAAAACAGAACCAGAGCCAGTCTAATGTTCATGCCGGCTCACTGCAAAGACTCTGGTGAACCTATATGGCAGTAACACCTCTGTTTACCTGGACAGCCGCATGTTCTCTCTGCACTGGAACATACACACACTTTTACCAACATAAACCCGAAGATACTATCTGGTGCGTGTAAATGATTGAGGATTTATTTTGGCAGAGTGTGTTCTCTTTGTGTTTGTTAGGAAGGAGAAAGACTTTCTCTTGTTGATGTAGAGTGTTTAGAGAAAGAAACTTCTCCTCCTTCACTTGTTCACATCTCTCTTTCCCATAAACACATATGTGATATTCTTACGAGGAAATCGTCAGTACGAATATCGGCTCTAAACAATAAGGAACAACACTTAAACTGTGTGTCTATTTTAAACACCCCCTGCACTCATTTTTCACAAATACACACACACACACGTCTGACAGACCCTTCGATGATTATCCATCTCTCTAAATGTCATGTAACAATTCTGACCTTGTGTATTCTGCTTATATAAATGTTATTTTTATTTTAAGAAAACTGCATGTTTGCATCAGGTGGTTAGGAGTCATATGCAGGCATAATGCTGCCTTTTGTCTCATTCTCTTTGTGCATGTAACGATTGTACATGCAAAATAGCAAATAAAAGATAGCCTTGACTCATGAAGTGATATTTTTCGAAAACAAGCACAGCAAAAGTACAGGCATGATTTTGTTTTCCTTTCATCAAACATTTTATCCACATATGGCTGAAATATTAAACTTTCACATCAAGCAGGCCTCCTTTTTGGGGGAAGCTATTTATTTCAATGAGAATGGAAAGCTAAAAAAAGGGAGTTAGTCATTCTCAGAGCTTAGTTTCCCCGTCATGTTTGTTTTCTTTGCATTCCTGCTGTAGGTTTAATCTCCCTGTGTCTTCTAGATGTATTATGGACTGCGAGTGCATCCCCCCTCCTCAGCCCACATACCAGCATGTAGATAAACACTGGTGATGGGAAGTAGGAGTAAACACTGCAAGCAGGAGGGGTGACAGATGGAGAGCATCTCCAACCAGTGCAGCTGATGTTCACATCTGTCTAGACGTTTCCACGGAAACCTCAAGTCCACTTGTCGGCAACAAAGAGGAACAAAAACGATGTCTTTTGAAAAGGACTTGTTGTATTTCTATGAAATATAACATGGATACAAAGGTAGTTCACTGAGCGTCCTGCAAGTTACAGTACATTTCATCTTTCACATTTAGCAGGCCAGAAAAGTAAACTCATGAGAGAACATTCAAAGGAAAGAAAATAACAAGATTAATACATTATTGAATTATGGCTACTTTTGAAACATTCTTTTAATTTCTGATTTGATTTGATTTGTCTTCAATTTTCACAACTGAACTCTTTCAGACATGTTGCCCTTCCTGCTCCTATTAGCCTATAAACACATGGGTCAGTTTATATAAGTCAGCTAATATGGAAGCAGACTGTGTGCACAATTGAAATAATATGAAATAATGATATTGAAATAATATGTAAAATGGCAATGTAATCCTATGTTTGAATTTAAATTTGTCACTCATATGTGCAAAGTAGTGGCTCAAAATGAAAACTCAGATTTAATAATGTCATTTGCATTTGCCATTTCCTATAACAGTACTGACAATTTATTTAAACAGATATTTGCATGTTTTATGAGGAGCTCTGTAAAAATGATTGAATGAATAAACAAAAAATTAAAATGTATTCCCCAAAACGTGTACGTATATCACACACGATTATGCAATAATGGTGTCAAAATTATAACTGGAATGTCTTTTGCTCTACTTGCTTTTGAAGGCTCTAATAAGGCATTTGAATTCTCATGATGGAAGACCTTTTACTCTGAAATGGTCGCAAATTTCAAGTGGTTATCCAAATGTAAAAAGCAAAACAGCACCTCCCATCTTTGCAAATTTAATATATTCATGTATTTGCAAATGCATTCCTGTAACTGCTTTGACATTTTTATAGACCCTTCATATCTATTGTGCATGCAGCATGCTTCCATACAAGTAAATGTCTAAAATGTAAAACTTTTGAAAAGACGGATGGCATACAATTATATCCACTGCACTAGAAGTAAAATAACAGGCATTCTTTTTGGGAGACATTAATAAACAAATGTAACAGAGAATCAAAGAGAAATATGCATAGTTGGTTTTCTAGTGATTTCCCTGTTATGAGGCAACATTTTCTCACAGCAGCTTTCATCATTGGGAATGCAGCCCATCCACATCAATGGTTCATTATCAATGGCTGCATCACCAACTGGATATTAACCATCATAAATATGAAAATGTATTTGTTTTCCTTAGAGTGAAATCTCCTCTGATTCCTGCATCCTCCGTCTCCACCGGTCTCTGAGTTTTTGGAGAAGTTTGTTCGCGGGCTCGGTGTATTGCCGGTTGGCAAGGCCGAGCACCAGCGGCACGACGGCCATGCTTCCGATGCCGATGCAGGACAGCACGATGAGCGTGGTGGAGCCCCATTTGGTCTCGCCCAGTAAGAACGCCACGCAGACGTGCATGTAAATGAGGTAGGGAACCCAGCAAGCGAGAAAGGTCAGCGACACGGCCACCACGCAGCGAGTGTATCGCAGGTTCAGCCTCTGTTCCCGGTCTGACGCTTGACTTCCCCTCTCCACCGAGCGATGGAGACGGCAAATGTCTTTCAGCTGGCCTCGGGTGATCCACAGAACGCGGCCTGTCATGCCGGCGATGGTAAGAATAGCAGGTAAGACGAGCCCGTACACCTCCAAGTAGATGAAAGCGTTGGGGAAAACTCGCTGGTACGAGCAGCAAGCGGTTCCATTTCTTGAGCAGTTCCCAAGAGGCGTTGTCCCTCTGCTATCTGCACAACAGCCATTCCAGTCCGGCCCTGTCCAGTTATTCCACCCAAAAGCAGGTAGGGACGCATAAAGCAGCGGTGGCGTCCACACAACGAGCAATGCCAACGGAAAACTACGATGCATCCACAAGCTGCTGTAATGCAAGGGGCTGACGATGCATATGTAGCGCTCGTAGTGGACCATCACCAGGTTGAAAAGAAAGGCCAGGAACAGGAAGTTTGGGAAGACGTGAACCACAAGACAGGAGCTAAAGCTTAACTCCCGGTTCAGACCCATCCACGGTATGAAAGGGAGAGCCACGCCCGTGCACAGATCGGCCACCAACAGGCTGAGGAAGAAGTAGTTGGGCGTGTTGTGGAGCTGCCTGTTGCAGGCGATGGCCAAGATGATGACGAGGTTGGCCAGGATGATGGAGGTGGACAGCGGGACGGTGATGGCGTAGATGAGCTGTTCCTTGGACAGCAGAGCTTGGGACTCGTTGCCGTCCATCGCTGGTTAAATCGCCAGGCCTTCTCTCCCTCAGAGCCCGTCTCCACGCCCAACAAGGTGCAGGTACCCTGTAGCGGGGCACATCACAAATGTCAAATAAGTAAATAAATCCATAAAATACAAAAAGTACAGTTAAGTGACATGACTAAGGTTGTGTGATGGAACAGACTATTAGCAGGGTCTCTGATATGATATCCAAGCTTACAGAGAAATGATGCCTTCCTGTGTTCTAAGTCCAGGAATTCTGCCTCTCAAAGACCCTTCAAACAAGCCTTTCGGACTAAAAACGTAAGTCATCTGAATCCCAGCCAAGCTGTTATCAGCAACCCAGGAAAACTGAGATGTCACGGCTGTCATGATGGAGGAAAAAGAGCAGCCTTCCTCATTGAGAAAAAACGAGGCTCTTGCTGCTTAGGAAGTCGAAGTGGGGCTCAGGCTCAAAAGACAAAGTGCATGATTTTCGCGCAGGCCCAGACGGCCTCAGGCGCACATTTGATTGAACTCCAGGCCACTCTCCATGATGTGGAGACTAACAGGAAGAAAGAAAAATCCAGAGGGATGAAGAACAAGCCGATCTCAAGGGGGCAGAGGAGCGATTTGCCGAGAGTGAGATGGAAAACCAAAAACGAGAAAAGAAGTCTAATATTAATGGTTCCATGTACATTTTGGTCATATAACAACCTGAACCCTGAGCAGGTAAGAGGAGAAGAAGCGCTCATGGACGTGAGTTAACTGTCTTTCAATAATTCATCAGGTGAGATCGAGGAGTTGGCTCTCCCTTTATACTGTATGTTGCATGTTTGGAGCCAATGCGCTCAAGTTTCAAAAATGAACGCTACATTTGTATGAGTTTGATAAAGCGACACAGAAATAACAAAAGTACGTCTCTGTATTGTGTATTATATCCTTCCATATATAGACCTGCAATAAACCACACCTATATGTTCCACATACTGCAGCTGTATGTGCACAAGCTTTATTACTGTATGTGTGTGGTTATTTTATTTCTCTCAAATGTAAGACTGATTTTAAGTCTACTTGGATTATTATGAAATGAAAAATCATATTTGATAATCACATTAAAAAGGAATTTAACATCATAGTATATCAGCATTTCTAATGTAAAAGTTGTTCTCACATTCAGATGAATGACATGAGCACATCACAGGCTGCGGGCAAGCAAACACACAATCGAGGGAACTGAGCAGTATCGAGGTCCTGTGTCAGCTTTGACAAATGAAGTCATTAAAAGGTTAAAAGTTCAAGTTTAAAGTTGAAAATTTTTCCAGCACCTTTCTAAGGAGCCAGAAATTTCCATGGAATGGAAATAAAAAATAATAATAATACTAATTATTGCTATATTTTGAGTGAAAATATGTGTATTAGTCACAGTAAAAATATTAATAATAAAATAATAATAAAATACAATAATAAAAATTTTGAGTGAAATGTACGATACTATAGAATGCGTTACGATATGATAGTGTATACTTGTATAGTTGTATATACAATTCTTATATGTCTTATGATTTGTCTTGAACACATATGCTGCATACAGCAAATCATAAATAAACAAAAGCACAAACACATAAAACAGTTCAGAGTAAATTGAATAAGTAGCAGCAGCAAAGCACTGGAGCTGATGATAATAATATATCACTGACACCACTGTGTTGCTAGAGTGACTTTGAATTGGAAACTTGAATTCAAACTTTGAATTAGAAACTGTTACCTTGTTGTGATGAGAAACCGCATCTGTTGTTTGTGAGAAGAAATTCAGTGAAAGCTCTGTATCTTATGGCTCCAGTGTTGTGCGAGGCATGTCACATCCACAGGCAGGGGCGCAAACAAGACGCAGCCTCCATCATGAAGGAGGGGAGCTCCTCCTGCACTGTGAGCAGATCCTTCTAGTGAACTCCACCAGACAGCAGTCTTATCAAAACCTGAGAGAGCGAGAGAGGGAAAGGCATAAAGAGAGAAAGGGAGACAGAGAAAACAGTCATGTCTGAGGGCGTTCCTCTCAGAAAAACCTTTAAAGGGGAAGTACACACTCGAGGAGGAGGGGAAGTGTGTCTCTCTGTCCCTGAGGGGAGTTGCTGGTCACAGACGGGACAGCAGGGTCAGGGATTTCATTTGTGACACAAGGGTTTGCCTCTTCCAGACATGACACAGCAGCGACCAGTGACGCATGACCTACTAATTTTTTTTTTCTGTCATTTCTTGTGCAATCTTTTATCTGTGTTGTTCTCAGATTTTACAAGACTGTCCAGGACAGTGGCGTGGGTCCACACAGCGAGGAGGCTGGGAGGTGGCCATCACTGTCGCCTGCACGTGATAAGAGCATTCCAGGTTAGGCATGGCATGTGGGTTTGGACATGTGAGGCCCCCCATTTCACACCCTGCAATGATGGAGCGCAGAAGCCCCAAGGCAGACCCAGAAACATGCATGACCGTCATGTATCTCTGCAGCTGAAAGCATCTTTGCACAGTGACAGACAAAGAGACAGGGGATCAGCGTGCATCATGTAAAGAGAAGTGAAAATCATTTCCAGTTCTGTTCCTTTTTCTCTTTTATTAAACACCGAAACCCACAGAAGAACCACGTGGGAGTCTTTCTATCAACACTCTGCCACCAGAGCCCTGCAAATTTCTGACTCGTCCCTCCCAAAACTGTTTCAAAAAGTTAAAAGTATCTGGAAATGCTTCTGAGGTGGCACATGGGATTGCTTTGCCAATGTGCACAACATAGATACTCAAAGGCCAAATGCGGCCCTCCAGGACATCGATGATGCCCCCCCCTCAAAACTCAATCAAATTCCAAAGGACATGCAGAAAACGTGCGATCCCAGGCTTTCCCTTTAACCCTGGGAATCCATGAAGGAAGCCATGGATAGTAGAGCTTTTATTCTGAAAGGTTTTATTTCACCATCTGAACAAAATTCACCTCAATCCTTTTATTTTAATGGGTCCTCAGCTCTAACTCAGTTCATTATCATAAACAAATATCTACAGCAAATTCAATGTGACCATATCAAATAACGTATTTATATAAAAGCGTTACACATTCATATCAGAGGCACAAAGATACCGACAACATGAGGAATATATGAAATTTCATCATAAATAAAGGCTGTTTTCTATTTTTCCTATGCATCTCACATCAGGACTGTGCATGACTTTAACTTTAGAAAATCTCCAACTTTTCCTTTTCCCAGCTTCCATGCAAATCAGCAAAACAGCTTCACTTGGCCTTTTTCGGCCTCCTGTAATCCATCAACCTTTCTGGTGTTATTTCTGCTATTTCTGGTGCATCAATTTATCATATTTTCAGAGGTTATTAATGTACCTGGTGCTATCTGTATTGTCCCATATAGGTTAATCCCAGGCACCCTGTACTCTAAGTAGGTTAAAACTAACGCAGAGACTTATTTGCTACCACTATTTGCCCAAGGTTCGATCCAAACATATACATACAATAGTGTGTATGCATAAATTCATAACAGCAGTCAAACATGTCCTGCATTTAAACATGGGACTGGATGGAGGGCCGGTGGCTAACCTGCGATGTTGGCCAAACACGGAAGACTCCCTCCCTGACGGTTTGCAGCAGGCCTGGACGCGGCGAGATGGATGAGCTCCAGCCAGATAATGGTTTTAAACATCATGTTCCTGCGCCGCCGTCGTCTGGCCAGACATTACACAGGGAGGACGCTCTGGATGTGAAACTGCAGCGCTTTGAAGTTACAGAGGAGATGTCAAAGCGTGTTGGGGTTCCAGGAACGCTGTGGTGCAGACGACATCAATCACTGATCTAATCTTGAAGATGTTCAGGTGACTTTCTAACTATGGAATACAAACACACAATTAGTTTAAGCTGTACTAAGTGAGGAGATTATTTTTATCTGCTTTTACTGGAAATGAGTCGGAACAGGAGTAGGAGCTGCGAAGTGGGTCGATGTACTTTTCCTCTCGCTATTTGGAATTTTATTTGTTTTGTAAGTGCTTCATCATCATTTCTGAAAATCAGATTTTCAGGCTGTCAGCTCGATATGTTAAATGGTATCAAACACCACCATACCTGACTATGCTGAGAACGCTAAAGCCATGGAATACATAGTGAAATATAATTAAGATAGCATTATATGTGCAGCATAGTTGAAATCATCAAAAACTGTCTCTATAAAGTTGATGCAAAGCTACATAGCTCAACTTCACTGGTGCAGACAAGAGAATTTTAAGCTCAATGATTGTCTGGTTCTGCATATTACCCCTTTAAATACTTATTAAGGAGGACTTTCAGATTAGAGTAGCTTAAAGTTCCCCGTCTACACAAAAATGTTTCTGTTCTCTAAAGTGTCTGACCTTGATGGTACTGACTTGTATCTGTGCAAAGTTTGTCACTAGAGGTGTTTTCACACTCCTCTTATGAAGGTGGAGGTGTGTGTGCACGCCCCTAAAATCTGACATTCAGATGGAGCCCGGGCCAGCAAGATTTGGTACATCACAAATCCCACAGCCAATCAGCTGCTAGCTGACGGGACTTCGCTTTGCATATCATTAGCAGCAGCTCTGCTGGTCGCTTGAGTGTTTCATATCATAGCCGTTTTAAGGCATGAAGGGGCGTCTTTTCATGGGGAAAAAACATCCTAAATATGTAATATTGATGAACGCAGATGAGTTTTAGGGGTTTAATTCATGAGGGGAGGGCTCTTTAAAGCACCATCAGTCATGGTTCTGATCTCTGCAAAGGTGCAAAATGTTTTTATTCCAAACTTTATCTTCATCATTATGAAATAGATGCATTTTTAATGGATATGTTGCTTACCTCTTCTATTTTCAGGTGTGTTTGCCTTAGCAGCACAACAGCACTTGTCTCTGCTTAATTGGTTTGTTACAGCAACTGTTGTCACTTCAGTAGCCCTGGTGAAGATGAGCAGCTATTTAATAAGACGGGGGTTTGGCCCTGTGGAGGTGCTCCCACCAGGGCGATAATCCCATGGCCACTCCCTGCCTTTGTCCTGGCAAATGCTGACCTTTGAGGCCAAACATGATCCAGTGACAGATGAGGAAAATATCCTGGCTAAGCTGCTGCCGGTGAACAGCTCACATTACCAGGTGCTGTTTTCCCCTGACTGCTAGTTGAGCTCCATGCCAGCTGTATGTAATGATGCTCAGAAACACTGAGGTGATGAGGGGTGAGTGTGATGCAGCTGCTGCACTGAAGAGCAACTTCATTCCGTTTCAGAGACGGCATATGGGAGTAAAGTGCAAGTGAAGTGAAAGTAAAGTGCTACCAAAGTTACCAAAACTTGCAAAGTCCAAGTTTTGGCGACTTTCTACTTGCAAAGCACTGCAGGAACATTGTAATCTTAATGTTGGGAACATCGCTCTTTTCATTAAGTGCACCCTTGAGGTGAATATAAGTGAAAGCCATGATCCTTTATTGATTTATCTCTTTACATTTACACTAATCACATAAGAGGAGGTGTAGATAAGAGAGGCAGATGAATGAAACATGGATTGTGCTGCAGCTCTGTGCTTAATGTCATCCAGTGCAGCCTATGAGCATGTAATACACAGAGTGAACAATGCATTGAGACATCCAACAACATGAATTGAATGAGCTTTTGCACATTGCATTCAAGCATATGATGCAGCAGTGTGGCTTAATTTATACTGACGTCTCTACAGCCCTCAGGTCACAGGTTCAAGTCCCTACAGCAGTCAGTGTCTGCCCTGTCCTGGAAAGGTGAACCAAACCTCTGCTTACTATGCTCAGGATAAAAAAAATTGATGCCATCCCCAAAACAATATCCTACCTAAAATGTTTTTGCAATGCAGATGATCATACTCATAATATGCTTGCAGTGGTTTTATGCTGCCTAAGGATGCCTATGGGAACTATGCAAACATGTTTCTGTGTAAATATCTTTCCGTCTGCCCTCCTTACGTGAGTGAATGGGATATAATGTATGTGCACATACACACTCGCATGTGCACATTCAAACACAGGCAACACAGACAATGACCGCTCGAGTGGAGAATCCAGGTATGAGGAAGAGGCACTTGTACACAGGATGCTGACGGACGCTTGTTTTTCTTCATGGCAATGGAGAACTGAGAGGAAAGCTGAGAAAGAAGAGAGAAAGCTGAGAAGGAGCTGAAGAGGAGAGAAAGAACAGTGCATGATAACCAAGACAACAAATAACACTGTAGAAAATATCGGAAAAACAGAGAAATGAAGCATGAATTTATCAAATAGCTGAGGATTTAAAGGAGAGGTGGGGGAGGTTAAAGAGGAACTCATGCAAGTGTTGGGAGGAGGGCCATGTTAGGAAGCCATACATCACAAGGAAGTTTCCTCTCTACTAAAGGACAACACTGGTGTTTTTGCCCCTTTGCTCCGTGGTGATACTTTATATCACCACTTGTCATTTTGTAAAGACATATCATAATGTTTGAGATGCCTGAATGCATTCTTTCTACCTCCTAGCCGTTCATTTCCATTCATTTCAGTGCCAGAGTTCCCTTTTCTGTATTTTTTATTTTTATTTTAACATTGTATGATTATTTAGTTTTATGCACAAAATAGGGATAGTGCATATTTAAAGACTTTTGCAAGCTTTGAAAAGTGCATGTTGCCAGTTTGAGGTGCACTTGTATGGTCCTTTAATCTGTCCACTAGTTCAGCCAAATCTGGTTCTCATTAGGCTCTGAGTGATCAGTCAAAACGCTGATTGCATTTTCTTAAGTCATGTGCATTAACACCACTGAATAAGAAACTGATGGGACAGTGTTCGTGGTAGTAGGTCAGTGCTAAGAGGGACCTCACGCCCACTTTCTACCACAAGGTCAAAAAACACGCCGTGAGCAAACCTATAAAATGCAGTCCTGCCGCAGCCTTATCATTTAACGGGCTCCCATTCTTTTACACACACAGATACACTCGTGTGTGAGCAAACATCCACACACAGTTACACTTGCCCTCCTTTGGCAATTTGGTCTTATTAAAAGCCCTGGCATAGCAACAAGATATTGCCTTCGGAGGCTTGTGAGCTAATGTGTTTCCTGGCTGTGGGAAATGTGGGCCAGGGCAGTAAAATAGCATGATGGCTGGATTCTGCACAGGCAATAACACACACTCAGTTCATAGACAGCAACTGCTGGCCAGTCAACCATAAAAAGTGCAGCAAAACATGAGGTGAAGAACTGCGTGTGGCTAATACCACCATACTCAATCCTATGTTTTCCTAGAATTTTCCTTTCTGCAATGTTGAAAAGCCTCTAAACCATTATGGCACAATAAAACTCTCCTGAAAAATGAATTTCTAGTTGAACTAGCAGTGACCCATTTATTCAATAGCAGGGTAAATTTGAGGATAGATTGCTCCCTTTAAAAGAAGTAAACTACAATAATCATCTTTAATAAACGTAATATGTGAAGACTTTCTCATTTCATTGCAGGTTTTACTGGCTGTTTTTATGTAGCTGTGGTCAGGAAGCAATCTCCTTTATATGGAAGGTTTATGATGAATGACTGATGTCTGATATTAAATCAAAGGCCAGTATAACATACATGAGCTGTAATGAATCCTAGTGAATAAGTTACAGGTGAACACACAGTTGTTGGGACCATTTCATCTTTCCTGTTCATTTCGGCTCTTTGATTTACGATGAAACTTCTGAGATTAGGAAAATTTATTATTTTTGTGTGGCCCCAATCCTGTTCCACACAGTTCTGTTTGACATATTAGATTTACGCTTTCATATGAATTGGGTCCTTTCTTTTCATCTATTGTTGCTATAAATAAAAATGCTGCTTGTCTTTAGAGTAACAGGTCATATTAAAAACTGTGGTAAAGGTTAACAGTATTATGAAATGACAAAGTCTGAGTTGCCTGTGTAATTTTGTCACAGAATAAATATTTTTGAGGCTGGCAACAGACCAGAGCACGAGGCTGATTGTCTCCCATGTTTGTGGGAGGTCAAATCCCTCGAGTCCCCTGGGTGCCGGTCTGCCCCACTTCTGTTTCAAGCAAGTGCTGAAGCAATAATCTGATCTTCAATCCATTTTGCAGCTTTTCTTTCGGACCAAAGGAGCAGGGATGATGGATTTGCTGTGGTAGTGAGACAGCCGGAAGCGCAGAACATGGCACTCTGGGTAGAAATGACTTCGACAGGTCATATTAAAGCTTTTAATGAGATCTGTCGGGCACCAAAGGCCTTATGCTCAAATCTGTATCCCATAAAATGCAGAAAAATTACAGTGGGCATTAATCAGAGGGAAAATGTATTTGGATTTTCCTGCATCTTTACTCTTGTCTTTTTGTTCCAACTATTATGCCACAGCGCCTAATAGGTTAAATACATCATGCCTGATTTAAAGGGAAATATTTATCCATTTATATTGTGTTATATATAATGCATCAAACTCAACCACTTCATCTGGAAATCTTAACATCATAGAATTTCACATATTTATATAATCTTGTTGATTCATACAGTGTTTTGACTGTAATATTTCAGGATGGTCTCCTTGCTTTTCTCTGCCCACCTTAAGTACATAAAACAAAGCTAAATTACGACTGAATCACTGCGGGGGAAAAACTGATTTGAAAAGAATCTAAACAAAGTAAGTGCCACTTGAATTCCCAGAGTATGCCTCATGTCCTTCTCACATTTCCAAAAAAATGAACTCCTTCATAATGCATCTTTATGTCGTGTGTGATACGGCAGTGCCTAAATAATGAAGACACAAAGGGCAAGAATAGATTAATTTCTAGTGCTGCCGATGACAGGAATCAAAGAAGTCACAAATACGAGTCAGAGTTTGAAAACGTGTTTTGCTGGTCGCCAGGAGGAAAGGATGTTAATTATAATACCGTATTTACAATTTGAGTTCACATTAAAATCTGTCGAGATCATTCCTGACAGAGCGGGCTGTCTGAGAGCTGGAAGACCACACACACACACCGTCAGAGAATAACACACAAGAGTCTGAGCAATCAAGTCCTAATGTTTGCTTCACTCCTGGAAGCAAACAACAAACTTGATTATGAGGGAAAAAAAATCCGAGGAGCTTCATCATATGGGGTATAACAGGACATTATCTGTAAAATATTGCAGGAGGACAAGACATCAAAAGGGATTGGCAAGTCAAACACACAGGATATAATACATCACAGTGAATTTCACTCCGTTTAATCTGGATTCCTGTACGATAGCACACTTGAAATAAAGTAATGAAGACCCATTACCCATTATTTTGTTTTGAAGGATCATCTTTGAAACCCTGCAGGTCTGTTCTCTGTCATTAAAACCAGACCAAAACCAAAACGCACAAACTTCTTTGCCTTCTAAACTCAATTAAGTGGGTTTGATGTGGCTGCCAGGTTCGAAAAGACACCAAAACAAAAACGGCAAAACCCAGGACACCCTGACAAGCTACATCAAACACAACTGAAGTGTTAAAGAGCACAGAAAAAAAAAAACATCATTTCACGGCTGCCTGCTATAATCCTAAAAAGGCAGTCAGATAAGATGGTGAGACCACACAAGAGGACATTTTTAGAAACCCCAAGAAGAAAAACGTGCTCTCCAGTGGCAGAGAACAAGAAAGTCTGATCAACGGTGGCAAGTTCTGGGTGTGAATCTGTCCTCGGCTAAAATCCCTCCTCTCGTCCCCTTCCTCGCCTTCCCCTCTTTACCGGTCAGGTCTTTGGAGGCAGAAGACTTTCGCCTGGTTGTCTTCGGAAGCGGTTATGGCTAGAGTCGCTTCCCTGCAGGGGGGACAGGGAAAGAAGTTCAAATGATTTCTCACGCTACAAACACCTAAAATATCCCTGCAAAATCTAACTCTTTCATGTAAATACTATTAGATATCAGTTATAACAATAAATAATCAAATATAAAATTATCTAACATGGGAAGCTGTGAGCAGAGAGCACTTTTTCCTTGAGCAGCAGCATTTTCAGCAGCTGTTTATTCAAAATCAAATCAGAACTTTTAAAGTAAAACCGTTATTGACAACCAACTAATACAAAATGAAGTTTATTGTTATCTTCCTCCAGCTGATCGTGGAGCTGAGTCCTACCTGTTCAGGGTGAAGTCGAGGATCTCGGCGGTGTGGCCGCGGAACTCAGACACCATGCTGCCGGAGCGGGCGTCCCATAAGCGCAGCACCCCGTCTAAGCTGCAGGTGGACACCACCGAAGAAGACTGTTCCCACTGCAGGTGGACAATGCCGGCCTGGAAGAACACACACACACACACACACACACACACAGAGCTCTCAGGTGAGTGGCGCACATATTGGAGGACCTCAGCTTTTAGTCACTGATGGCTGTGAACATTTCAGCACGACTTTGTGATCACAACTGAATCCTTAAACTGTCCTTAAAGCCATTCATAAATCTGATCAATGCTGCGTTCAATTCAACTCAAAACTCAGAATTTTGGAACGAATTAATTGGAATGGAATTTATTGAAGTTCTGGTCCATTTCAGCGTGCCAGAGTCTTTCCAGTGAGCGAGCATGAACAACACGTGTGCCCTGGCTCTGTTAGACCTAAACAAACCAGCCGTTTAATTCACTTCAACAGGAGCACTGTGTTTACCCTGCTATTTCATGTCAAAATGGCTGCTGGGAAGCTGAAACTAGCTGACACATCTAGTAGAAGCTCATGTTAGCAGTGGCCCCTGGTCACATATCATAGTTGTTAAGTTTGCCTACATATTTATACATTATCTGTGCACAGCCAAGAAATATGTGACGCAACTGCAGAGCCTCCATACAGCATCCAGAGTCAAACAAAGTGGGGCGCACATGGCAGGATGTATGTCGACCTGCCTATGCTCACACAGATGTAAAACTAAACATATGAACCCCCCTCCGCCAACACGCACACACACACACACACTTAACACACAGTCTAATGATGGTTACCTCATGCTGGCACTTGTGCCTCAGGCCCTGTGTGGAGAGGTCGTATATGGCCAGGGTCCCGTCCAGGTAGGCCACAGCGATCAGAGGCAGGCTGCAAACACACACAAAGACTTTATACCACTGACTGACTCCTGATTTCCATGGCATAAAGTCAAATCATTAAGTTGGAGAAGTGAAAATATGCAATATATTGACTCAGGGAAACATGCTGAATGTATAATGTAGCGGGTTTCATATATTACTGATGGGTTATTATTAGTTACTGACACAGATACTAAAATACACTTTCAGAATTGTTGCTTACAGTTTGTCATGGGCAATTATTATTAATTTTTAATCTACTAAGTGTTTTTCTTTTATTTATTAATGTGTCCCTATTTTTACTGCACTGTGCCGTACCATGAATTGCCAGAGGGCATTAAATAACATCAAATTACTGCTAGATGTTTTGTTTTTCAATAGTAATCTTATCCATGAGGGACTGCTTATGTCTTACTTATCACTGATTCCTTTGTCTATTTAAGTGATTCTGGGAGGAAAAAAAAAAAAAAAAGGCAAGTCCACATCACCGTCATCCTGAGTTAGAGCTAAGAACCCTTCAGCTGCCTCTCCAAAAACTGCATTTACATCCACTAAATGGCCTTTCCGGTCCTTCAAACCTTGGTGAATAGGTAAAAATATACTCAATTTTGACATCAAGGGGAAATAAAGGCTTTTCAAATCCTGCTCTTCATCCATGGATGCCCTTCACGACTGAAGTGGATTTAAGAGGTGAAATTACTGGAAATGTACACTAGAAACTGTCTGGGGTACAACTGGCTGAGACCGGACAAAAGGTTGAGCAAACCTGAGTGAACCTCATCGTTTGCTTTTTAATTAATGTGAAAAGAAGCACTCCAGGAGGCCTCATGACACTGGGGTAACAAAGACCATGTTGGAAAGGTGTTTTATGTCAGCACCTTGTTGAATTCATGACATTACCTTGTGCAACAGGAACTGCAATTTTTCATCTTTTTTTACATTGGCTGGATTAAACACTGGTCTAGTTATGTTAAAAGAACACTACAGTCCATTTTTGTTGTGCGTCTGATTTATTTTTCACCATGGATAGAATATTTTGTATCTCTTTCAAAATTAATATGGCATCACTTGGATTCACTGGGTATGACTACAGTGACTATTTTTATTTTATTTTATTTCATTTCATTTTGACTTTTTCAGAGGGCTCCTCAGCAAAATGACAAATAGTTTAATTTCACTACAATTTAATTGCCTAGAAAATGTTGCAATAAAACAACCAAGTATGAATACTTTTTCCAATATTACGTTTTACCACTCTCACCACTTTGAATTTATATGCCAGTGTTCAAGTATGACATCTAAACAATTTGATACTGAAATATCTTTTCACATCAGAGAATCTAGGACAAATCTGTGGCTGAACAAAAGCTCATGCTGTGTGAGACAATTTTTCATTTCTGTGAATACGAGTAACATTAGATCTCCACTCACATGTTGCAGAATCCCACAGATTCGACAGAGTTGGACTCTTCCTCGTCTTTGGAGCCTTTTGCTCTCCCTCCTTCCACAGAAAACACTCCAACCACCTTTAAACACATGCGGAAGACAGACTGTAAACTGCAGGACAACAAAGTCACAAACAACAAAGCAACATTTCCACAATGCACAAGCAATGGTGAACAGAACGTGGATGGTTTTTAATCCCAAGATTAAGATGCAGTTCTTTGTGTGTCATCAGTGACGGTGCCTCTGTTTACTCTCTTTAAATAGCACAAAACTTTTGGCTCACTTCACGGGGGAAATGGCTGGTACTGTGGGAACA
Source organism: Myripristis murdjan (assembly GCF_902150065.1). Classification (NCBI taxonomy): domain Eukaryota; kingdom Metazoa; phylum Chordata; class Actinopteri; order Holocentriformes; family Holocentridae; genus Myripristis; species Myripristis murdjan. The sequence continues at coordinate 7,893,562 of NC_043981.1, forward strand.
TTTCAGAAGCATTATTATCTCTCACAGGTCGCATGCCTCAGTCACAGGGGGCAGCCAGTGATTACTGACAGTATCAGCAAGAGAAGAGATGCTCAGTCCCAGTCAGTCCCTGGCAGTGGAAACACTGGTTGTAGTCACTATTGGTCCCATAGCTTACACACTTTCTGCAGTGCTCTAGAAAAGCCTGCCTCTTCTTCGCTTGTGTTTTTTCTCTCTTTCTCATTTTTTACCCGACCAACATTCCATGAAGACCTGCCTTACTCCGCCTGTGATTGGCAAGTACTCGCCTCCATTGGTTACGGTTGGTTACGGTTAGGGTTACAGTGAGGTTAGGGTTAGCCACTTGGGGGCACTTGGAAAAAAAAGTTGTGCATCTCCCTATTATAGTTTGCAATGCGTCAAATCGCGTGTTCGTGTCACAGTAATTATCGTCCGTGCGCTCCACAGCCTGTTGTATAGAGTTCTAGAGATGAAATGAAGCTCCGAGGCAGAGAATATGAATCGAGGATTTTTAGTAATCATGTTATCTGAGTTCCTCGAGGAATCGTTTGAGCCCTTATCCTGGCGCTCACCTTGCCTGTGGCGGTGTTGATCAGCTTGGCACAGCCATCCACCGAGCCGGTCAGCACCAGAGAGCCGTCTTTGTTGCACGCCAGGCAGGTCAGCGCCCCCTGGTGTCCGTCTTGGCCTGTCAGAAGAGACACGATGGTTATGACCTACTGTGCTGAATTTTGCCCAAGGAAACATGATTGGTGTGCCAAGAATCATAGAGAACAAGTGCACGGCAGAAGGGCCATGAAAATCAGAACTCAATTGCTGGAATCTGACAAATACCAAAGGGAAGAAAAGATAAAAACAATACTGAATCTGTCTTTCCCTGAACAGACTGCTCCCTTTCTGCTGTTAAGGAGACAGTTTGTGTCAAATATTTTAAATCTTTTGTCATTTCCTGTATAATCCTGTGACATTAACTGTTAGCAGAAATGAATTTGGGCAGACAGGACAAATATAACTTGTACTCTCAAGAGTCAAGAGCTTTTTAGTGCAACTGTTTACCATATGAGTATTATTTATAAAGTGCAGGACCCACGTAAGCCAGACTTCCACAGTGACCTCTGCTTTAATTTGACTTTTCTGTCTCCCAGCTCTAAATGATGAAATGACTTTTCCACTCCAGACAGAACTGCAGAGTCACATCAGACGTCACCGTCCCGAATGAATCACATCCTCTCCCCCAGTCTCTCTTCCTCCACTTCATGCAACTTGATCTTATCTTGAAAATAAAAATACCCTCTAACTCTCTCCTCGTGTCTTTTCTAAGCACTTCGCTCTTCCATGATCCATCTGACTTGAGGCTCAGTCTCTGCCGCATTAACCTTATATTACTCTGGACATGAGGTCGGCTACATGCCTATAAATATAAATGTGACAGGACAATGTGACTACAGAGAGAGCTGCCAGACTGACCTTTAATGACATGGATGGCATTTCCCTGCTTCAGGTCCCACAGCCGCACCGTCCCATCCTCGTAGCCCACCACGGCCCGTTTACCTGCAAATAAACAACAACATAATAATAAAAGCGTTTCTTTTGGATTTGAGCAAATTCATAAGTCAAAGACGGCTATTTTTACAGACTAATGTGAATTTTGAGCAAGTTTTTACCCACATTATCCTTGTTGCATTTGTCTATTTAAAATTCCGTGACACTGGGTTTAATACATGTCTGGCACTTTAAATGCTTCTTTTTGCCTTTTTATTTTTTACTGTCAACTACTGTAAGACTCTTTGCAACTCCATTTTAAAAAGTGAAAATTGGTTTAATAGCCCACCCTCCTCTACTTTTCCCTCTTACCGTCAGGCAGGACTTTGCCGCTGGTGGCCTGGCATGCGGGACTCTCGAAGGTTTTACAGTCTCCTGCAGGGATCTTCCACATCCACATGTTGCCGTCGTCTGTTCCCGCCAGCAGCACCGGAGCGCAGGGATGCCACTCCAACCACTGAGGAGGAAGCAGAGCAGACAGCCTGGCGTTAACGGCGGTTTTGCTGACAAGCAGAAACACACACAGATCTTTTTTTTTTTTTTTTTTTTTTTAAATCCAATTACATGCACACCTGAAAATCGCCCACAGCGACCACATTTTCCTATGTAAGAATAATCTCGAGTTAAATCCCTTGCTCAACGGCACCTTGGCAGTGACAGATGAGGAAGAGGCGAGTGCTTAATCATTCTCGTTCCTCAGCAAGAGCAGAAATTCTTGGCTGAGACAGTCACCCTTACTTACGTCTACATAAATTCCACCAGTCCCTATAAAAAGATTTACACAAGTGCTTGCAGATGCATATAAACACACACACACACACACTCACACACAGGGGCCTGCACAGTACAGGATTTATGTGTTGAGATACAAACAACTGTTGAGGGAAAGTAACAGTATATGCTTGTTTTGGTGGGTGGTATTGTGAAACAGAAATGTCAAACTACTTTGTTTTGTTTGTTTTACTCTCTAAAGTATACTTGCCAGTATTGATATAGTGTTGATGGGGCAATATCAGCCAAAACTGGCACACCCACATATTATGCAATGAGTATAATTCAAAAAAAAAAAAAAAAAAATGTCTTGGCTTGACTTTTTCAGGCAAACAGCTAAACCATACAAGCCCTTACCGCCAGGTCGCCCACTTCGAAGGACCAGATCTCCTCTTTGCTTTCCACTTTCCAAACCTTTATCAAGCCGCTCATGTCGCCCAGCGCCACCAGGGACGAGTCGTGGCTGAACACGGCACACGTCACAGAGTCTTTGTGTCCTGTGGATACCAGATGACCAGGAAGTTTTTAGTAGACGATCCACGGATTCACCTGTTTTGTCTGGTTGTGGCATGCTTTATTTCAGGACGCAATCATTCGTACAGCTTGTTCCCTTTGATCCAGAACGCAGTTTTCTTTCACATTGTTATCTGCTTCTCTATATCTAAAAAAAGTATGCATTTTGCAGCTGCCTTCGGTTGGTTTAATTATGCTCTCACTTCCAAACCATGGCTTGCTTGGAAGAGGATGAGGACTCGCATGTTCAGATGAGCTCAATGTGGCTATTTGATACCCGAGTTCTCATGGCATTGTTCTCACTTCCTCTTACGTAAACACACCAGAGTTTGAAAAACCTGTCCCAGACACACTTGCTGTGAACAAGGTTATTGTGGTTACCTAAAACGAAACTGAAAACTAAAACTAGGTGTGAAAAGGCATTTTAGTTAGTGAAAATGTGAACTTACAAAAATAACTGAAATATAGTGAAAATATACAGAACATGTTTATTTATTAGTTTTAGACTCTGTCAGTTTGGTCACATGTGTCAACACAAGCAGCATGAGGAGGCGTTGGTGCTGGTGTTTACTGAGAGAAACACAAACTGAACATTTTTAAACAATAAAAAATAAACTGAAACGTGCAAACACCCACTCTGGAAACTAAACTGCATTGAAAACACAACTTAACAAAACGAAATAAAAATGATAACTAATGAACAACACAAAGCGATAATGACTGGTTGTGAATGCGCGCTCTTGTCTTCGTCCAACACTCACCGGTGCACTCAAACAGAACCTCTCCATCGCTCACCCTCCACACGTAGGCCTTGTCGTCTTCTCCCCCCGTTACCGCCAAGCTGTTTGTCACGGGATCCAAGCTCACACAAAACACAGAGCCTGGGGGAAGAGACACAGGCAGAACGACAAGTCACACCTTCAGCAGGCTGGACCTGTCCAAAAATACTTTCAACGAGGGAAAAGGTCGGGCGCTGAGCTCGGTACCGGTGTGTTTGGTGAAGGTGAGCTCGCTGTCATCCTGCTCTGCCTCGGCCTCCATCTCGTCCTCCGTCTCCCAGCCTTCGTTATCCTCTCCGTTCCCAGGATCCTCAAAGTCCACGTCCTCCAGCTCATCAGCCAAGTCATCTTTAGGCGGCAGGAGAATAGAAAAAGACAGATGACGCGTGTCAGCTTTACTAACAAGGAAAAGGAAATTTGGGCTGGTGACACTAAAACTGTCAAAAGCATCACTAGCTCTGACCATCTTGACTGAAGTTGATTATGAGGCTGAATGATATATTGTCATCATATCGTTATGTAAATATGATAACATTTGACAACACTTTTCCAGCTCCCCAAAACAAATGCACAGTTTGATACCAGGTGTCAAACGTGTGCTCAAAGCTACAAGTTGTCAGAAAATGAGTTTTAATCAGGAGTTAAAGTGCCACCTACCAGGACCTTGCTCCGCGTCGTTGAGGTCGATGACTTCAATAATTTCCTCATCTCCGTGCAGCTCCACGGCATTTTCCTCGGGGTTATCCATGTTGTTAGCAAGCTAAATGCTACTCGAGTAAGGAGAGGGGGAGAAAAAACAAGAGAAAAGTACAACAGAGCGAGTACAGCTGCACCACCGGTCGTCAGCTGCCTATAGAGTCGTGTTGTGTCTCGGAGTTACAAGTTCAGTCGCTCAGGTCGCATTTGGCTGTGTCAAGTCGAGGTGAAAAATCAAAATACAACGTCCCCATATTTTCTTCACATGTTGCGGGGACTCGGTCGCGCGGTGATGACGTGGCTGCAGCGTCGCGCGCCACTTACGTTCACGCAGTGTCCACTAGATGGCGGCATAACAACGAATGAGCGAACTGGACGACGCAACGGCTGTGCGAAAGAGTTTAAAAAACTAAATCAATTTGACGCATTTCGGGTGTTTTTGAATCACTAGAGGTACGTTTGTAAACCATTATCCACCCTTAAGTATGTTTATCAACCTCATACACACTGTCATCAAATAAAATTTATGTTTTCAACCTTTTTTTTTTTTTGGCAGGGACAGTTAGGAGTGAAGTGCCTTGCCCAAACCGAGGAGCGTGCTAGCCGCTTGTGTGCGGATTTGAACCCGCAACCTTTCACCTTGAAGTTTTGTAAGTCTTTGGAGATATATTTGAAGGGAAAAAACTCACTCTAACGTCCTAAAGTCACCAACAAAGCTCTAAAAAGTCAACCTTAGGGCTCTTATGGGCTCGCATGTCTTCAGTTTCTATTTTAGCTACGTTTTATGCACTGTTTTTACTATTTAAATGTGTATAAATCTTCGTAAAGAGACTTTTTATTTTATTACCACAATTAAATTTGTACATACTACTTATTTGTGATTTTGTGTTGTGCAAACAAAGCTAAAAAGTTATGTAAATATGTGTAAAATCACTTGGCTTGAACCTGAACTTGACCTCTGACCACACATTTGACACTTTCAAGAACTTTTAGACATCATGGGTGACTCATATTTTTTAGATGAACATTTTTTTAAAACTCTCCCCGTGCAGTACTCCAGTGTATCCGGAGCGGTACACGTATCCCCATTTGATCAGTAGATTATCACCGAGAACGGACAGCAAGCCCAGGCTGGAGAGAAGTGTACAGGATAGATAAACTAGAGGATTGGGTGATGATCTGATACAGGAGTCTGCTGCTCAGCTGCTCAGCTTCAGCTTTAAATTGTCTAGTCTCATATTCAGTCTTTACATCTGACTTTACTTCACACAAAGTGAGAAAAATCACGAGTGGGAGGAGATAATCCCACTTGGTTCCAGTGCACTTTCACATGTTTCAATTTTTTTTTTTTTTTTTTTTTTTTTGTTGGAACAAGTATAAATACATTGAAACAAGGCAGATTGGCCCACTAGGATCAACAAAATGACACTTGGTTCAAGAAAATTCTGGAAACACGTTGATGAGCAGTGGAAACCAGCGGGATTATCTCATCAAGATGGCAGATTTATAACCTTATTTGAAGAAAAACAAGGTTTGATCACTTCAAATGACAATAAATGACTCGTTAACACGGAGATTTTTTGCAGTGTTACACCGTTAGTTGTTAACATTCAAACATATTTGTTACAGTGCTGAACAGGATGAAAATTATGAGAAGAGAATAGACTAGAATAGAAGTGAATAGAAAGCCTTTATCGTTGTTGTAAAAGTACAACAAAATTAGAGGTGCCACTGTTCAGTGCAATTAATAATGATTGAAGATACCCACCAAGCACACATCCAGTAAATATGAAAGTAAAATAAATACTATAAAGAGGATGGACACTGCACTTAAAAACATTTGTTACACTTGAAAATGTTGTGTATTTCTGAGTGCGGAGTGGTATTTCATTTGTTAAAAGGAGATTCCTTCTCTTTCCCAATCTCTCCATCTCAGGTTCACCGGCCAGAGACATTTTATGAACACTTAACATAATTTGTCTAGTTCAGGCTTTCTGGTTGGGGTTTTATGTCTCGTGCTATATGCTGCTGGCATGGCTTGCGGACTGCATGCCCAAATAAGTTTTACTGGCTGCCTGGGCCCTCCATTTCAACCCCACTGTGGAAAAATACAACCATCTCATGATGTGGTAAAACCTGGAAACATCAGGGCGCACATTATTTAAATGTTTTAAATCTGCAGTGACTGAAAGATTTATAAACACTCCGCTCGGTTATGAGTTGTGCTGGAAGAGGCGATCTGACGTTCACATTGGAAAATTAGATGACATTAGTTACGATGCTGGTTATACCTCCTCTTTATTTTATCAGGCTGTTTCTGTATTTCAGCAGCTTTTCTGGTGTTTTGGCCAACAAAAGAGCGCATTCAGCTCTTATTTACATCAGTTAAAAGCCCCTGCCATTATCAAATTAATTTGGGAATTTTAACCTTATACCAATACACAGTTTTTTTGACATTTGTGTTTTATTAGATAATGGATAGTAGGGTTCAAATGATGTGAGCTTTTGAAGGACATGAAGTTTTTAGGTGGCCAGTGTTCTGTTCCTTTATATTTTGAGCATTTTGATACCAAAAATGAATAGGGATCTGTTGTTTTTTTTTAACCAAACTGTACTCTTATAAGGGTGGAAAAGCCTCTAGAACCGCATTTAGACCAGCATGGGACACTAAAACTCTCTAATGAAACCCAAACTAATGAAATTCTTTTAAGTGGCTTAGCAGCTCTTTAAGGTACCGTGACCCACTTCACATATTTAACGGTTGGGGAAACTCTGGGATACATTAAGGCTCTAAAAGAAGAATAAATTTACATGTTTTAATAATGAAATGAATTTAAAAAATGTGCTCCGAAAATACTTTTGACTGTCTGTCTGTCAGTGGGACATCTCAAAAATGTCTGAACATGTTTTCCATGAGAGTTGATGAACGGATCAACCAATTGACTGGACGGTTATCGTTTTTTAATCATAACTTTTTTTTAAAAAATCTACATTTTACCCAGTTATTTAGTCTATTACGGGTTTAAATCTTGTTTTTCTTCAGACAAAGTCAAAAATCTGCCTGTGGATTGAGATAAGCCCACTTGTTTCCAATACAGTTTCACTTGTTTCCAGAATTGTCTTGAATCAAATGTCATTTTCTTGATTCTAGTGGCTGATCTGCCTTATTTTGCCTTGTTTCAACAGATTTATATTTGTTCCCTGGAAAATTCCTGACACAAGTGAAACTGTGCGATTATCTCATCCTGCAGGCAGATTTTTTCACTTGCTTTAAGAAAAGCAAGATTTTAACCCTGAATATGAGACTAAATGACTTGTTAAGATGGAGATGTTTTTGCAGTGCATGAAACTAACAGAGACTGATAATTGATTCCAAATCCTAATGGTGAGGAGATCAATTTAATGTAAAATTGAAGTGACAGGAAGTAAGTTTTGGTGTATAGCAGCACATCGCTGACTTTCTCATCTCTGGGTTTCTGTTTTTTTTTTTATCTGTCATCCCAGCTCTATTTTTACCAATCTCACACAGACACGGTGTAACAGCACACTGGGTGGGCTTCTCTCTGCCGTCCTGAGGACAGCAGAAAGTAGGACCGACCCGTCATAACAACATTTCTTGGTTTATCACTCCAGCAAGCTGGTTTACGTCTGAAAAGGAGGACACTCCTTGGTGCCGCCGCTGCTGCTGCACAGGCACACACTCTCACACACATAGAGAGGACATGTTATAAAAGCACATGTATATAAATACGTCTAAAATCTCCATCTTGAGTCATTCAGTCTCAGCGTTAAAATCCTGTTGTTCTTCAAACAATGTAAAAAATCTGCCAGTGGGATGAGATAATCCCACTTGTTTCCAATGCATTTGCACTTCATTCATGAATTTTTCAGGGAACGAGTATAAATATGTTGAAATAAGGCAGATCAGACCACTAGGATCAAGAAAATGACACTTGACACAAGAAAATAGGCTACTGGAAACTCATCCCACTGGCAGATTTTTTTCACTTTGAAGAAAAACAAGATTTTAACTCTGAACACGAGACTAAATTTCTTGTTAGGATGGAGATTTTTTGCAGTATGCGCATATGCAAACACACCTATGCAAGTTAACAGGACTGCACACACACACACACACACACACACACACACACACACAAACACACACACACAACACACAAACACCCTCTGAGTCAGCCACACAACACACAAACAGTATCACTAATAAGGCCTGGAAGCTGTTGCTGTGTGAAAGGTAATTACTCCATGCAGCTCAGTGAGCCTTTGATGGAAAGTTTTAGACTAACTGGCTCTGTTGTAAGAAGTCTTGACTCTGCTGCTTTTTAACAAGAACTCTTTATGGGTCTTTGCGCTCTCTTTTCTTTCCCTGAACTTTTTTAGCTCCACGGCATCGTGGAAAGATTTTATGTGTTATTTTCAAATATACCTACTGAGCAGGGCTTTTATTTCATGAGCCATGACTCTCGGTGCCATTGATTTATGTTTACATGTGTCAGATTTCTGTCACAGCCGGAGCCTGTTATTGTACAATGTCATCATAAGCGGCCGTGCCCTCAGATGTGCAGGAGTGTGCTCTTGCTGGCAGAGCGAGCCTCTTTATGACGCTGAGGTCTGGTGCGCTTTGTCTGTGCACACTGTGTCTGACTCATGTGGGACCGCGTTGGGTGAGACGACGGCTTCCCTTCTGAAACCACTAACAGCCAGTTGTGTGTGTGTTGCAAGTGGTCTGGTCCACAGCCTGTGTGTGATGTGTCTGCTGTGGTAGGAGAGTGGTAGTTTGCGCAGGCTGCATGCTTCTGCCTGTTGACTTTCTAGCTTTGATTTCTGCTCCTCTAACAGCCACTGGCCAAATCGTGCTGTATTTTTGGAAAATCATTACTCAGAATCTACTTTTTTTAGCCATAACCTTGTGAGGTACGTTAGTATAAAGGCTTTGCAGCATGGTTTAAATGTCGAAAAAAGAGGAGGTTATAACAACACAGATTGGACAGAAACTGAACAACTGGAGGTAATAGTTACACCCTGCAATGCAAAACAGTTAAACTAACATAATCAGTGACTTGGCAACCCCAGTGTAATGTTCACTGAATTGCAAATGTGCTGCTCGGGGCAATATAAGCCAATCTAATCCCTACGCTGACATTTCTGCTCTGAACACACACACATACACACATACACACGCACGTCTGAGTGATTCACTTATGTCTGCATCAGCAAAAACAGACAGACAAACAATACAGATGCAGCTGTCCAAGATCTGTCCGTTTATGCTCCCTGACAATACGAGCAGAAACTGTTGTGCAGTCGCTTGGTGTGTTTGGGAATAAAACTAGACCATTTTGTGAGTTTGAAAACTCAGTAGCTCTGGTGTGATGAATCATACTTAAAAGTTCAGTTTTAACACTAACAACTTTCATATTCTTAGGGTCAGGTGACATAACTAACAGAGGCGGAGGGTAACCAAGTGAATTTACTACAGTACTGCGCTTAAGTACAGTCTGAAGGTACTGACACCTGACACTTAATGGGAGTATTTCCGTTGTTAGATTTTATGCTTTTCTGCTTTACACATTGCAGTGGGAAATCTTGTACTTCCTTGCACTATGTTTATCTGACGGCTGGAGTTAGCCTACCAGTTAGGCTACTTTCCAGAAGAAGCTTTTCCATGTTAAACATCAGATGTGATGCATTGCTCATGTAAACTAGCCAATGGGATATGAGACAGTTAAAGCTACATTAAAATACTTAATGGATAAAAATTCAACTCTCTAAAAAGCTATTATTCTTCACAAGGACTCCTTTTCTTTTCATACTTTACTACTTTCTACTAACAATAATTCTTTATTTTTTCTGAAGTAGCATTTTGAATGCAGGACTTTGACTTTTACTGGAGTATTTTTCTGTTACGGTGTTACTTCCACAAAGGTTAAGAGTACTTTTTCCCACAGGGCTCTCATTGTCAGACTGACTCACTGATAAATGTGCTTATTCAATGTTTTTGGTCATTTGAGTCCAAACAGTCCTTTCCTCAATCAACCCTACGTTTTGCAAAATGCATCTTTAAAGCTATAGTAATAGACATTCAGAGGAAGTGTGCTTGCAACAGGTGTTGTGTAACAAAAAAAAAAAAAAAAAATCTGAATTCAGACCATTTAGCCCCAAAAGACCTTTTTTCACAGCAGCCATTTTGACATGAAATAGCAAAGTAAACACATGTTACTAATGACGCTGCATAGGTGGGGTGTGTGGGGTTTGACATGCAGCATGTTCTCTCATCCAAATAGCAGTGGTATTGGGTATTATTTACTCTGCACGTGAACACAAATGCTTAAATCATTCCACCTATATTTTACTTGACTTTATTTACTTTTGAAATAAGGCCAGGTAGTTTTAGTTCAGTTTTTTGCTCTCTTACAAAAGTTAATTTTAATTTTTGTTTGAGTTTGCATCAATATTTAAAGATTTTCCCCTAAATTCCCCTTAAACAGAGCTTGAAAAGCTAGAAGAAACATTATGAGACAATACCACTAACATATTCTGTACCCGCTGGTAGCAATGTTTCACTGAAGCTAGATCACACTAATATTGAGTGAAATACTCAAGATGCAGTTCCTTGCTTTGTTTGACAATTACTTGTCAAACAAAAAATATCTACACGTTGTGTATCATTTTGTACACATTTCCCTTTAAAAAGCTTGGTAAAGAAAACACACTTTCTTCTTTCAGTTTAAGTTCACGATAATAACTTTAGACATGACTTGAGAGAAGATTTTCTCCAGCACTGTAAAACATGACAGACTGACAGTGCAGACTGACCTGAATTTGTCTCTTGATGGCGGTGCTGTGTTGACAGCACTGTGGTAAAAATCAGTCCCAGCTGACTGGATAAGATCTTACCAGCTGCTTGCCCCCACCCCCCCTCACTGTTCGACCCATCATCTGCAGGCCCCTCGGCGCTCGCCTGTGTACTTAGTTTACGTAATACAAAACAAAATACTCGAGTTCAAATAAGGACTGGAATTTGAGGTAATCCATAAAGAAGGATGATAGGCCCCATAGTGGCTGATCATTATATCCTGATGAAGCCTTAAAGGGGAAATACCGCTCAGGTTAAGAATTTCATAAATGTGCTCTCTGCGTCTAGGCTATCAATATTTGTGAGCTCTTTCCACAAGATGTTAAGATGTAAACCGTGACGCTGCTCCAGGAAGAATGAGCTGGGAATTACGTTAAAGATGGATACCAGACATGGAATTCCAAGGGGATAAAGGCATATTTGGCAGTTCAGAAGTGAAAATATTAATGGAGAAACTGGGTGGGTCAGTCAAAGACATGACTCTCACATTAGAGACTGGAGTTTGATTCCCGTGTTAAATGAGAGCGGTGTTTGTTTTTAGTAAACTAATGTTAACAAACTTTTTGTAATGTTTCCTAACCTTGACCATGACGATGAAGCTTTTCCTAAACTTAACCATGACATTTTCCTAACCTTAGCTGAGTAGCTAAGTAAAGCTAAGGAAAGTGGCTAAAGCTCACGTTTGATTGTTAAAGACCAACTCACAATAGGAATAGATGATAACAGTCTTCTGACTCACTAGAAGGTGCAGTATGGACCCACTTACCCTTACCTGTAGCAGTGATCACGACTGATGGCACCCATTGTGATAACATTCAAAGCGGGGCGATAATTTTCCTGCGTAAGAAAACTCATACACATTTTCTGCTGGTCAATAAAATCATAGGTTCAGCTCCTGTTTTTTGCGGTTTTTAGCTTTGAGAAACTCACAAGTACTGATCAGACTATGTTGGACACTGGAAATAGCATGCATGAGTTCTGGTTTTAAGTGACATTACCCCTTTAAATTCTTCAAAATGAATGTGCTTTGTGGAGTATGGTGTAAACAAAAGGCTTGTGCTGGCAGCCCACTGACCTTACACACACACACACACACACACACACACATATATGTGTGTGTGTGTGTGTGTGTGTGTGTGTGTGTGTGTGTATATATATATATATATATGTGTGTGTGTGTGTGTGTGTGTGTGTATATATATTTATAGCTTGTGTTTTTATTCATATAAAGCACCTACAGGGAGAGAGGATCTGCATATCTCTGAGGTTTTCACCCTAAAGAGCTTACTTAAGCACAACAACATCAGAGATGTCTCCAAGACCGACCGCATTACGTAACTGATGCTCCGTAGCTCATCCAGAGAAATTATAATCCTCTGTTGCTATGGATACGGCTGTCCCAGCAGGCCTCCCTTGTACTCCAAAAGAGGAGCGACCTCGATTAATAAATGTAACTCGTATCCAATCTAGTCAGCAGCACAAAGCTGAGCCCAGATAAAAAATTCATGATGGTGGTGATAGTGATGGTGGGCAGCACTCGGAAGGAAGCCTGCTGTAGTGCCCTAGAGCAAGTCACTGAACCACTGCCAGGTGCCCGGAGTACTGCTCTATAGCTGACCTCTGACCTTTGACCTCCCTTTGGAAAGGAGAGAAAGCAAAAAGAGAAATTTTCCCCTCAGAAATATAAGAAACTGTGTGGAGAATTAGACTGAAAGAATATATGCAACAGCATTTTTAATGACACCATAGGAGATTACAAAATACAACTGACCCACTGAACAATTTTTTAAGTTGGAAAGATGGCTGTAGACACTGAGGCTGGTGACATCAAGATTTTATACTACATCCTCTGAGATATATGACAAAAAGCATGAACCGTTACCTCATACGTATGATCTGCTCTGGTGCATATGCTTGATATTAACAGCTATTTATGCATTAGTTAAATGTGTAATCATTTATTTATTGCTTGTTCTAAAACTGGGATGTACAATACAAGGTGCCAGATTGCAAAAGCAGTAGTACAGGAATAAAAATAGGAGATAAATATACCATAAAGTGGGATAAGGTTCATGTAAACACACTATTGAGTACCACTTGACCTCTGACCTCCCTCTGGAGAGCCTGGAAAGGAAAAGAGACATTTCCCTTCTCAAATAAAAGAGAAAAATCAAAATGATAAATGGGTTAAAAGAATGTGTGGATAGTTTAAGACTGTGTGTGACAGTCATTAAATAGCTTAATATTGTTTTCATTGCCGAATGGCACTGTGCCACAAAGTTTGGCAGTAATGGAGTTCAATGATACTTTGTCTGTTTAATTCCTGCACTTTTAGTGGGTTGATTTGGTTCAGATCCAGTGTAACTAAAATCTCCAAAATCCAGTTCAGGACCAGAATATCAGTGCAGCCCAGCATTTGTGAGCTTCAGTCATATCAGGATGAACTGTGTCGTCTACCTGTTCTGATGAATAATAACACCCTCTGTCAGCAGATGTAGCCTACATAGAAACAGGTTAGCATATTACAGTAATCAAGTCAGCTAAACTTGGCAATGGTATTGCGGCTTTGCCTGTGGGCGGCTGAGATGCAAAATCAAATATAAGGTAATGGAAATAAAAGCATATTAGATTAGAGCAGGCAGTGGGGATGATTTTCATGTTGCAATGAGCAAGAATTGGATAAGAACGGTCGCTTCATTTTGCCACTGCTGGTTATGTGAAATGCTGAAAGCTCAAGTAAATATTGTAAGGAAAGATATTAATGTTGCAATAGATCTCAGGCAGCAAATTTTTATCACTGTAGCCTGGTGAGGAAGTGTGTTATTACAATGCAAATGCTGATATTACACTGTATTAAATGTGCAGAAGTACAGCAATCCTTACAGGAATATTATAGTGATACCATCTATCTTATAAAGTATTAACAAAGTATATTACATTTTATCGTGTACAGTATATTACACATTATAGTGATCTGTTTTTGTTAGAGTTGATCTCCCCCATCCCCACCCACCCTAACCTATGTCAGTCCAGACAGAATCTAATGCAAAAATGATGAGGCATTTTGGATGGAGCACCACTGCTTGTTTCAGGTTACCCTTATAATGACTATTAATCTATGGGATAAGACCAGTGTTTTCATATATGTTTATTCCTTATGAGAAAGAACCAGCATCCAAGTTTATTATAGGGTGATTAATTTAAATGTCACTACAAAATAACAAAGTATCCATAGTGTCATGTAGAAATACTGTAGGAAGATTACAATGATACTATAGCGGATTGGAAAAACATAAATAAGTATGATCAGGTCACTACAAAGTGACTACTGAGATTCAAATACACCAAGGCCCAGTAGGAATATTATAGAAATATAATAGGTATGTTACATTGATAACATGGGAGGGAAAGTATGATAAGGTTATTAAAAACTCACTATGACTCACTTAGAAAAACACACACTTATACCGGAATATTATACTGGTATTATAGGAATGTTATTTAAATACCATAGGAGACAAAAAATAAACATGAGTGGGATAAGGTTAGAAAAACTAAATACCGAGTATTATAGACTTACACCACAAGTCCCTCTAGAAATATTTTAGGGAATATTATAATGATACCTTTGGAGAGAAGAATGCCATAAATAAGGCTGAGGATATTACAAGCTTACTATTAAATAATATAGACACACTTTAAACATGTATAGTAATATTAGAGGAAATGTTACATTGATAGCATATAAAAATGCAATAAAGTGGGATTTATATTATAGGTTACCACAGACACTCAGTTCAAGTCCCTGTTGGAATATCATAGGAATAGTGCGGGAATATTATAGTGATATTCTTTACGGTAGAGCTTTACTATAGGACTACGTTACGGGGCACGCTCTTTGACTTTGCCATTAATTTGATAAGCATATTCATGTTGTGTAGGCACCAGCTTTTCATCCAAATCTAATATGACGCTGTGTATAGTAGATTATCACAATATCATCAGGCAAACCCCGCCTCTGGTAAATGCAGGGGCGCTCCATGTGACGCTGTAACAAAAATCCAGTATGGCGGAATCTGTCAGGAGATGAATTTTTCGCCCTGTCCTGAGAAAACCCTGGCTAAAATGGGAGAGAAATAAAAACTGTGGACATATGTGGGAACAACTGGCCGGCTCTTGGCCCCGTCTAGGTGAGCTGTGGTGTGTTAATATCCTCTTCATGGGAAAATGTAGCCGAGCTGTGCCTCTTTGATGTTGATATTAACAAGGATGCGATGCACAGGATTCATCAAAACAATGTCCGGCTGAAGTTTCCACTTGGGCTGTTTTTGCTTCCTTTTTTGCCGCAGATTTTGACTCATAATCCTTTCTAAATTGGGTCGGAATGACTTCACAATTCAAATATATAGTATTTCCACTACGGTTTATTGCACTGTAGCGGGCGGGAAGTGTGTAGGCAAGAGCAGAGAATGGACAGGCGATATTTATTATGCCGATTGTTGGAGAGCTATTTTTAGTGCACGGTCGGGCCTTAGGCTTTAATGCAACATACACTGTGTCAGTACGCCTGTATCGGCTTATAACCACGTTGTTGACGAGGTAAATGCCCAAAACGAAGGCATAGGCCTGTATAAAGTGTGTGTTTGTGCATGTGTATGTGTGCGAGTGTGTGTGTGTGTGTGTGTGTGTGTGTGTGTGTGTGTGTGAATGGTTCGGGATGGGCGGTGGTAATTCTCTGCATGCGTCAATCTTTTTTGTGAATGGAGGCGTACGGGTTGTTGAGGCTGTGGCACCATCAAAGCAACATAATATGTCTGTTTTAGAAGCTGCTATGGCGCACAAGGGGGTCCATATTTGTAAATAATAGTCAAAAATGGTGGATTTTGTTTATATATGCTCGGGACTTTATTTTATGGACGTAGTGTTGAATAAATCTAACTAAACTCACTGTTGTCATCTTTTAGGCTCTCATTCTATGAATTTGTAGTGTTTATCTACAGAGATTAAGTCCTTTAAGGGGGAAGCAAGCGAAGAATATAGATATATTTTTAAAATCTAATTGTTGATTTTGGTGATTTGATGACGAGCGACAGGGGGTCACGGTTTATCCACCTTGTTATTTCCAAGTACATCACTGGTTCTAACCCATTTTCAAGGTCTTTATTTTTACTCCAGGGCTGCAGGGCTGGTCTCCCCAGATCTGTCACCCTGCATCAAGCCAACTCTTTTTTTAGGGACAATAGCCTGGGACACACACACACACACACACACATATGCATACACACGCACACACACCCAGACAGATGAGATGCCCCGAGAGAATGGTGTTGCATGGAGCCCCCCTGGAGCGTAAGCTACTCCCCCACGACACAGTGCACCCCCCTTTTCCATCAAGTGAGGGTGTGCAGTGACCGACTTTTTGGCAATTTGTCCCGCGGCTGCGCTGCCTGTCTGTCTGGCCCTCTGTCTTGAGACCCCCAACCCCGAACCCCCCCTCTTAACCCACACCCATCCCGCCTCTCTGGACCTCTGAGATCCCGCTAACACACTTACACACACACACACTCTCCCCACACCCCCACCTTGCCCTGGGGCAGTTTTACCCATTCTATTTGTAGTGGTGCAGTCTACTTGCTGGTTTGGGCTCAGGCTGTGATTACATCTGACACCGCTGCTCCAGGCCCGAGGAATCGAGGCTAATGCTGCGAACAAAGAAAAGAACAATCATTATTCTCCAAAACAAAGAAGTGAACAGTCATTATTCCCTAAAACAAAGAAAAGAGCAATCACCAAAGGCTTTTTGCTCTGTAAAATTCACTCATCAATGAAACTTTTGGGCTCTTGATCTTTAAAATCGCGACTAGGCTCAAACACTCAAAATAGAACGTTCCACCACACAAATTTCACTGATCCTTATAAAAATGATACATCATAACCTACTCTTTCCATGTTTTCTTTGCCAATCTTGGAGCGCTGCAGTCAGAAAACAAAAAAATGTCTGGGACAACCAATTTATTGCCTGATTGGTTTACAGCTTCTTGCAGTGTAAGCTCAAAAAAGCCAAACCTCTCAGGTCGTATTGAATGAGATGGCGTTCTGGTTGGTGATCTTGGATCTGCATGCTGCTGACAGTATTTTGGTGGGACTGTGCAGCCAGCCAGATAACTGTGAAAACTACCAGCAATAACAAACTCCTCAAGTGAGAGATCATTTGGTTGCTGCAACCACAAGATAACTCTTTTAACTGCACATTGAAAACTTAAAAATTGACCGTTCCTTGTTCCACTGCTCTGGCTAACTTGTTACTACTGCTTCACAAAATACCCTCTGGCACCATTTAAACTGTTTACTATTATTACAAGGCTTACAGTTGGATTCCTGTTAGCTGAATGCACAGCAAAATCAACAGAATAAATGTCACTGAGAGGGCAAAAATCAACACATACCAGGATCTCTCCAAGTCCATACCTGTCAGAGTTAATTTAAGACTTTAATGTTGTTTTGAACAGTCATATCAGCTCTATAAGTGGACAAACAACTCTCCCATCAATAATTTTCAGTCAAAAATCAGGACTGGAGAATTTGCTGTGTGCCTAGCTAATAACAGCTTATGTGCTATTTATGCTGATTTCCTCGGTGGTTATTGGTCAGGCATAAGTTCTCAGCTGTGGTCAAAACTTGAACAATAATAAAGCCTTTTGTACATCACATGAGCATCACATGGAATTTGCAATTCCTGCTATAGAGAGCTTGAGATACTCTCATTTTAATTTATAGTAACTCAATCCCTTTTTTTTTTTCTCTCTGATAGGTTGGTACCAGTGCTAGACAGAGAGGTGGCAGCCTGATTGGATTACCTAAGTCAAAGGCGCATGGGGATTGGCTGCTGGTCTGTTTCGTGTTTCCAACTTCGAGGGATTCTCGCGACAGGACCTGCTTGAACTGTGTGTTGGAGCGGTCTAAACACACACACATTCACAGAGATCCACACATTTCAGCAGGAAAATACTGCACTGAACACTGTAAATCAAACACGCACGTGCACACACACACAGCACACACAAACACATCTGTCCTGCAGTACACACCAAGCCCTCTGTACCACCGAGCTGTCCAGTGTGGACAGCAACAGGACCAGCGTGTCGACGATGACATCACACAGCCACCAAGGTAAGAGGTTTACTTTACTCATTGGCATTATATTATCTCATTAGGAAGACTGTGTTTTGTTTGTGTTTTGCTCAAGCTGGAAATAAACAAGATTTGACTCACATTTCCTGATCTAATTAAGGGCTAAGTTACCATGCAAGGTAAAGTTACTGTAACAAAAGCAGTTTCATTGGAAAAATTGGGTCAGATCTTGATTGGAGCATAGATGTTACGGTTGGGCTGATTACATCAGGCTAATGTTGACCTTATTACACATCAGATATCAGCTGGTCATGTGGTTCATTCCTCTTCGATTGCAGCTACATAAATGTAACACCTGCAGTGAAGCTGTGTTTTCTACTTATCTAATTGTAACCGTATGTTTAGAGGAAGAAATTATTCATTAAAAGGACTAATGTATCCCAGAGTTTCACCTACTGTAGCGATGAATATTTGATATGGCTCTCCCTGTCTTAAAGAACCTGAAAAAATAGGCTTCATTGCAAAGTTTTAGTCTCCCATGATGATCCCAGTGCTTTTTCAGAGATTTTTCCACCCTGACAAGAAGGAAATTCAGCAGGAAACGCTAAATACTTGTACTATTTTTTGACATGGAAATGGTCAAAAGTACTGACTATCAGAATAAAATATGAAGACTTCAGTCTAAAAGTATTAGCATCGTCTTTCCAAAACTCTTATCTGTCCACTTCTAACTGGCCTTGATTAAGCCAACCCATACGCTACCTGTGTTAGTTGTCACAATGCTTTCTTGTAAGCACACCAACTTTGAAAGCGACAGCAACTCTGATGTTTACGTTAGAAAGAAAGACAGTTGATGAAATCCTGTAATGTGTCTCCCACTCGTCTTTATTATCAACTAGGCCTCTGCACTGAGAATGAAAAGAAATCACAGAGAAACAGCGATCCGTCACCGCTGTGGAAGCATCGGCAAATTTGTATCTGTCATTTGCGGAATAATAACAGTTCAGCTCATCAATACAGTCACATTAAGAGAAATGTCTCTGCTGCTGCATCTGCCACCCTGATATATGTGTGCGTTTTGATTAGGAGCCTAGACAGATCGCAGCTTCCTAAAATGCAATAAAACATTTTCATCACGTCTTATGAATGTTAATTGGATAATGGTTGAGAGAAAGTAGCCTTGATTCAATATGAACAGACTCTAGAGAGCAAAGTAAAAGTCCATAACACATCCTGGTTGTCTATGTCTACTTTGCCATCCCCTTTCACACCTAATAAACCACTTTAGATGCTCTGTTATTTAAAAATAAGATTTGGCTTGTGTTTTGCTGAAGTTATAAATGATTGCATGATCAGCTTGTGGAAGAAAAGGTTAGTTTCCAACATGACATGTGCCATGTTTACTTTGTACACCTGGGAGTGTGTGCACTATAAATACCATGACGGAGGTAACCGCTGCTCCCCAAGGGACATGCATGAGCCCAGCAGCACCCACCATCCACCACTGCCATCGCCATCCCACCCAAACACACCACAAAGGGCGACAGGGATATTGAGGAGGCATGTGTCTTTGTCTGTGCTGTTGAATCCCCTTGCATACGGCCAGTCCAGAGCCTCCTTATGGGAAAATATTCACACTTTGTCCACAGAAGGCTGCAGACATCTAGTCGTCGTGGTGTCGGCCCACACATTTCCCTCTACCGAAGCAGGGCCAAGCACATTACATTGTTAGATCAACCCAGGATTAAGGCAGCTCAACAGTTATCATTAGACAGTCCATTCTAATGCCCGAGCACGTCTACTGCTCTCTGCTACAACTAGGGCTGGGCGCTATAGACAAAATTAATACCACGATAATCCTGAGAAATTACTTTCATATCCATATATAATGACGTCTGTGGAATCATGTTAAGTGATCAAATTGGTGTTGCGTGCCTTGAACTGCACAGTGACATAATGTATGATCAGCTTTCAAATAGTGATCAGATCTCATTTTTAGTATTTACCCCTCATAATTAGTTCACTCAACAGAATTGTGTGTCAGCATAGTTTTATATCATTATTTCATCTTGATACGATTCTGTTAAATATGGTGATGAATGATAACACTGAATAATTGCGTGGTCACATAAAGAATGATGCAATTCTTAATTCGAAAATAATGTCCCCTAATTTGTCTCAGATCTCATTTTATGGTAGATGTTAATTTGTACTTGCCTTTTGTAATCAATTTAGACAACAGAATTTTGTGTCATGACAGCTTGATATCATTACATCACAATACTTTTAAAATTGGTGATAAACGATAATATTGAATTATTGCCTTGCCCTGCTGCATGGTCATTTGTTTCAGATTTTGTTTGGTGTATGGTGGTGATTTTAATTAATATATGCATTTTATTACTAATTTAGGAACCAGAATTATATATTATAAGTTTCTCATTATTTCATCACAGTAAAATTGTGTTAAAGTCAATAATTGGTGATAAGTGATAATATCGAATTATTTCCCAGCCTTACTGCATGGTCATATAAACAATGATGATACTCTTTATCCCCCTACTTGTTTCAGATCCCTTTTTGCAATGAGATTGCTTAGTAGTTTGCATTTTATTTCTAATTTAGGAAGCAGAGTTGTGTCATGATAACCTGATATTGTTTCAATGCAATGCAGCCCCAGTCCAGTGCTGTTGGACTGTTTTCTTGCATTTTCTTTCTGTCCACAAGCCGCAGTGGCAGGCAAACCCCTAAATTCCACATGTCTTTTACTATTTTACCAGCCACACCAGAATAGCACCTCCAAATGATTTTTGTTACCTACCAGTGTGGCTGGTGAAGCAGATAAACTTAGCAGCTGCAGTCAAAATGTAATAGGATTTGGCTGTTTTTAATTTCCCACCCTGCTCCTCTCTCTCCATAGTCTGCTTCCCACTAGAGGGCCATTCAGGGCTGCCCAGCATCTTCCCACTACCCATCTAACTCACTTCCCACTAACAACACATCCAGTCGCACTGATTTTCTGTGCATCTTTGTGCATCTGACAGAGATGATTAGTACCCTCGGCTAGAATTTTGCATCATCACCCCTCGTCTGCTTCTGAAACGTCTTAGGAGGAGCCGATCTCAGGTCCACAAAGCACTGCGGAAGGTTGCCAAGTGGAGCTTTGATTTGGGGTGTTCGTTTTCCTTTCTGAGTGACAGCTTAGGACCACACTTTAATGTTGTTGGCGAACATTGTGTCGGAAAATGAAAACCAGACAAGCTAAAGACATTGAAAGCCGCAAAATGAGGAGGAAATGCCCAACGTTTGGGTGTTGTGACCCTCCTGAGGCTTGTCACGTCACTGGGTTTTTTATGTCACTGAAATGTGTAAACAGCAAGGAAGCAACGGTGTGTGGGAGTTTCTTAGCGCTTGTTGACTGATAGCAGAAAGGTACACATCCTGTTTTTGAGATGTATCAGGACTACAGACTTAGATCTGTGTGGTTTATTGTCCCTGCAGAGAAATGGATGTGAGGAAATGATCCAGCGGTTTCATGTTGTGTCAGCTGTCTGGTTCTACTATTAAAAGTAGATTCACTCAGTATATAGTAATTAAAGAATGCTGGTTTATTTTTTGAAGTAAACAGTCTGGTGTATAGGCTTGCAGCTTTGCTGTTCTCTCATATTTTCAGTGTGTTCCATAGCTGCCAACTTTTTTGAGTTTGCTTTTGAAAGTTATTTCCAATCATCTACTGCCTTCTAAATAAAGCCCTCAGTATATGTGTGTGTGTGTGTGTGTGTGTGTGTGTGTTTGTGTGTATGTGTATGTGAGTTTGCTCGCATGTTGACCCTCCTGCAGATTGTGTGCGTGTTTGCCTGCCTGCATGTGTGCTACTGTAATGTTTTGAACCATTTTTATAATCCATAATGAGCTTACTAGCATGCACGTTTTTGATCTAGGACTTACCACTCATTTTCTTTATTACAGCAGCAGTGGGATTTTTAGATTAAATATCATTTACCATAAATCTCTTCCTAGAAAAGTGAAATGCGAAACACTTTGTTGGGTTTATATTTACCAGAAAAAGGGGGTCAGGCTGATAAGGGCCTCACATCAGTCTTTGTGGGCATATCAGCAAACAGGCTGGAGTGTTTGCACAGAAGTGATTACTCTATGTACCGAGAGCTTTAGCATATTAGCCGACGACATTTGTTCTACACTTGTGCTTAGCCCAGAGCTAACGTGTCGACTGTGTCGTGTTAAGGTGGGCGGTTTTCTTAAATGTCACGTTCAGGATGAATTAATCAGTTGGTATCAGTTTGGCTTAATGTCTATTCACAAAATTTGAAGCATGCTGCTTTAGCTGCACAACTGTTAACACACACAAACTATCTGACCGTGACAATACTATCAACTGTTTTTACACGGCCTTGTTACAAATACATTTCTGATTGGACAACACCAAATCATATTTGTCTCAGTCAAGACAACGGGTCCATTTTGTTGTTTTCTAAACAAATTAAAGCTACCCAAAGTAGTTTTCCTTGTAAACTCTCCTGGTTTTGTTTACATTAAACATGTCTCACCAAAACACATTCTGTGTGTCCTTGAGGCCTAATGAACTTGTTGAATGCATTTGCTTCCTAAAAAAACATTTGCAAGGCCTTACTACGGGACATTTTGAAAGTTGCATTGTTTATATTGGCTTTAGTAATTGGTCATCCCCATGCACTAGGGGTGTGTGGAGGCACCACTATTTGTATTTGTTTTGGGGCAAAACAATTCGCATTTGTGAAAAAAGTGGTTGTGGCTTAAACTGGAAGTAATTGTTTTTCATTATTATCATTATTATTATTATTGTTGTTGAATTTCAACCAAAAATAAGTATGAAGTGTCTCATATTCCTGCTTATTAAAACTATATTGGTTCAGGAAACCCATTCTAACGACTATGCATTCTGCAAATCAACAATATAAAATATATTTCTGTGTACCATGCCTGTTACCATCTATTTTTCTGGTGTCCGCTATGCGGGATAAGATGTAGCCTAGTTTCCGGGTTAACGCTACAAGCTAAAGGGCTGGCTGTCAAAGACGGTCAAAGTAGTGTTATTCTTCGTAAGTAAACTCAGATTGAGAGGAAATTGCATGCATCAATTAAATTCAAGAAGAAAACAGGGACCCCGTCTTCTTAGTGTGCACTATAGCGCCACTGGTGGCCACAGATTACATTGGGTACCTTTAACCCTGACCATCTTTTGTCAAAAACATGTTACTCCTAGTTTACTGCAGATAAACAGATGGCTAACCAAGCAGAGAAACATGATTTTTCCAAGATTACTTTGACAGTACCAAACTTATCTATGGGATTTTTTTGTTGCTGTGCTACAATGTAGCACATACATGTAAGCTACATACATTTCTAGGTTTGCACTTGTGCTAAAATAATTTTATTGATTTTAGTTTGTTATAAAATAAATTTACCTCAGTGCATCTGTCTCATTTGCAGGGAAGCCTCCCATCACCTTGGTTCCTACTTAGGAATATCCCTTATAAGAAATCCATTTTGTCTCAAAGGTTACATGAATTTAGACAAGCTAGCAAGGAAATGTACATGACTAACAAACCTATAACTGCAAAAGTAACTGCAAAACTATACCATAGAAAACATTATGTAAATGTAATATTAGATACTTGCTTAGCTAATGTGGAATTAGGCAATTTCTGGTAGGATGACTATGCCAGGCAAGTTACAACCAAAGTTTTGGCTCCCCACATGGTCTGATGAGATGTCCTAAGGAACCACTTGATGGTCAAATCAAGGAACCTTTATTAGGATGTGTCCTATCCCCCCTACTGTAACGGGACAGTAAGTGACAATATTGCCTAAAAATGCTACCTAACTAGGGACACTTCTTACAAATGAGACAAACTCTGAGTTTTTGTCGATCAGTGTCTGGCGATCAGCAGGATAATAATGAGAGCCAGGAAGTTGACAAAGTTGAATATTACAGCAAAATAAGCCTCTGATTCACCCTGCCTGGGCTTATTGTTCAGTAATGACTAGTTCTCTGTGCATTATACCAGACTTCTGAACTTAGTGCCTCATCATGTCAGTGTGAGCTGCTTTCCCATGATTCTCTGGGGCCCTTCTGTGGTTGTGGTCACTTACTAAGCACTCTTATCAGTTCCTATGGTGACAATCTGGGCTGCCCCTTATCCAGATAAAGAGGGAGACTCACTGAACTGTATGTGCTTCTGTGTGTGTGAAGATCACACTCACATAGCCAGTGATCTGATCAGGAACAGAAAAAAGAAGTGCAATTACAGGGAAACAGTAATTTCACTTTATAAATGAATGACTAATAAAGTTTGCTTTGAAGCCGTCACACTAAGACCATAAAAATAATTTACAAAAACACCAGCGTCGTCATACTATATATTACATATGACACTATGCACACACACGCACGCACACACACACACACACACACACACACACACACACACACACACACACACACACATAATTGAACACTTTGTATATAAAAACAAACATGTCAATATTTTACCACCATTAAAATCTGACCAGAGGCTGCTTTTGTTCGAAGTGCTGCGTATGAACAATGATGTCATAAATTAAAAATGAAGCCATTGTCTAACAAAACAACAACAAAAAATTGTGCTACCTTATTAAAAAGGGAAAGTGATGCCACTACCAGGCAACGCTTTGTTTTCATCTTAGTCAGAAGCACAAGGGCTTTCCAGGAAAGTCTACAGTGTTTACCACTGGAGCAAGAACTGGGTCTGCACATGAGTCATCAACACACACACATGCACACACACACACACACACAGTTTCCACACACATGTATGCAGCAAGGCTATAGGTAAGTGATTATTTGTGAATGGGGAGCTTGAACTTAATGGTTTTACAGTAGAAATTAAGAAATTAAAGATTAAACGCACTGTCAAATCCAACAAAGAGAATATTTTTGCTACACCGTGGCTCAAACTGTGATAAGATTAGATTTTGCTGCTTTATTTTGCTGGGTCTGTGTGTGGGCGTGAGCGCCTTTTAAGGCTCTGAACCGGTGAACTTGACACACTGCTCCTTTCCTCGAAGGCTCAGTGGTATCTAGGTTACAAGCGGAAGATTTTCAAGCATTATGCAGCCTTACAACAATGCTGTGATGAAAATTAAAACAAAAAAACACTAATGAGTAAGGTCAGAGAATTGCACTCGCTTGGGCTGGATCCCAAGATTAGCTAAGTCTTCTCAAGCCTTAGGCGCTCCTTGCTGTGCTGCTTAGCATATACAGAATAGTCTAATTTATCTTTATGTGAACTGAACTCAGTCAGCAAACACGACCAGCTCTGACATGTCTGTTTATAGAGAAGTGTTTGAAGTTATAGTCCATTTATTTCTGCATATGTCTAATCATTTTGCAGTGCATACCATATAATTATGTTTGTTTGACATGTATTGATTTTGTCATCTTTAAAATGATAGACTACGTTGTCAGCCCTAACTTGAAAATAATTTCCCATCCCTGTTAACAAAGACGCCCTAAATACAAACACACAGATATGACAAAATATGTAAGGTGACATGTTTTGGAGGGAATAGTGCCTGACAAAGACTTCCTTTTCTTCCTACTCAACACGAGCACACTGAAATAATATTAAAATAGAAACTTCAATCAATAACGATATTGTGACGAAATTGTATGGATGACTATTGGTGTTTTGATAAGATTTTTAATTGCAAGAGCTTTTTGATGAACAATCATCAATAGTGTGTATATAATGACCAAACAGGTAGAGGCAAATTATTATTATTATTATGATATTATGATATCAAACATCCCAGACAATATCTATCTCATATCACATTATCAACAATATTGATATATTGCCCAGCGCTAATGATGGCTATAATGTGGAAGTTGATATTCATACTGGTTTTCATGCTATTATTATGTTTATTGTAGATGGAAAAATAGTTCCATCTACAATGCAGCTGCTGGCATTGTTGCTAAGCAGCATCAAGCAGCAGAGTCGTGTGATAAACCTGATACATTTATTTGACCATGTATCATCTGACTGTTTATTATTTATTATTATGTAATTAGCTATGTCGTACTTG